>NW_027249506.1:0-154804 GCF_030848795.1 Temnothorax nylanderi | reverse complement strand
TGTGTCATAACTGATAAAGTGAGCAAGAGAAAAAATAAAAGTGTAAGCATTGTACTTAATAAATCCAATTTCATTAAAATTGAATGTGATTTTATATTATCACTAGCTGGTTACCCGGGCTTCGCCCGGGAGTCGTTTTTCTTAAAGGAGTTCCATAAGGAGTCGGGTTGATTTAAAGACGGTAGTTTAACTTTTACACATGAATAACACATTTTAGGTGCTTAAGTTTTAAACTTTTTTGCTTAACAATGATCACATATTAAATCAATTTTCCAAATTATTACTTTCGGATGAAATTGATATTCGTAATTTGAATCATAACTAAATGTTTCTAATTTCAAAATGGACCGCATAAATGATTTCATGGATTAAACATGTCGTAACCGGTCTTTTTCTACTCAAGTTTCACACTATTGAGTCATTTCCGCTTTCTCCGATATTTCCCTTACCGATTAGCGACATCATCCTTTGGTTTACCCTGCGTTTTTTTTAGGAATTTTGAGATTGCTCGCTCGCGATGAACACTACCTCGATTTTTCACTTAAAAACTAATGGAAAAAATCGGTAATTGGTAAGATTTTTCACTTAAAAAAACCAATGGAAAAAATCGGTAATCGTAAGTTGATATCGAGTTATGTGTTCATCGCGAGCGAGCAATCTCAAAATTCCTAAAAACGCCAGGTAACCCAAAGGATGATGTCGCTAATCGGTAAGTGAAATATCGGAGAAGCGGAAATGACTCAATAGTGTGAACTTGAGTAGAAAAGACCGGTTACGACATGTTTTAATCCATGAAATCATTTATGCGGTCCATTTTGAAATTAGAAACATTTAGTTATGATTCAATTTACGAATATCAATTTCATCCGAAAGTATATTTGAAATTGATTTAATATGTAATCATTGTTAAGCAAAAAAGTTTAAAACTTAAGCACCTAATGTGTTATTCATGTGTAAAAGTTAAACTACCGTCTTTAAATCAACCCGACTCCTTATGGAACTCCTTTAAGAAAACGACTCCCGGGCGAAGCCCGGGTAACCAGCTAGTTAAGTATATTATTGTTTTTATATATTTTACTTTGCCCAGTATATAGTATATATCTGCGTTAAAATTTGTAACTTATAAAATTCTATACAAAAACTTTTCTATTTTTTTCTCAGGATCAATCATTTTCGTGTTCGACATTTTATAAGTTTCACTTTTATACATCTCAGAGATAATACACTATTTTCCACACCACCTCGGAGGTATAGTGTTAGGCGCGTTTTTTTTTAAACGTGGTGTCCCTAGTAGGCCTAATCCACTGTTTTTTTTTTTATATAACGTTTTTTGGATAGAATTTTTTAAGTTCCATTTTTTGTATTAACTATTTTAAATGATTTTTCACTAATTGAATGCAGATAGTGAACTAAAAATGTAATTTTTTTTATTTGTATATTATAAACTGTACTCCGACAAAAATCACATTCAATGTTACTTAATGCTTGTTTTCCATTATCTATATTTTTCTATATATATTTATTTATCTGTCTTCTATAATGACGTTGATTCTACTTGTTTATTAGTTAATCATTGGATTTGTTTTTTTAATCGTTAAAAACCTTGTGAAAACAACATTGCGAGTTTTATTGCTCTCATCAGGATCCAGTATTGTTTGGTCCTTTGTTGAACCAATCCGTGAGAGTCCTACATATATTGTCCGTGTGAAAAGACTTCGTTTCTGAGGTCTACGCCAACTACTTTGAAGGTTTGTCCTTGGGACTTATTAATCGTCATGGCGAAACACATTTTAACAGGAAACTGCAGCCTTTAACGCAAATGGCAAATCCGTAGGGACCATAGGTATTCTTGGAATTAATGCTATTTCACCGGCTGCAGGTCCTGTCAGAATGGTTGCTTCTATGATGTAAGCATGAGACGCTTAACTTGCAGTCTCGTGCCGTTGCAAAGCCGTGGTGGTTTAAGATTTCGAAGCAGCATTATCGGGGTACCAACTTTTAGTCTCAGTTTATGTGGAGGCAATCCTGCAGGGTTAAGAGAGTTGAGAAACTCAATCGGATAGTGAATGACTTCATCTCCATTTACCATTGTGTCTATTGACTTATATGTTTTACATTCGGTGGTGACTTTTTGTAAAACTATTTCATTAATCTCCTCTGCAGCTTTATTTTTTGGAGTTACGATTGCACGTTCGCAAAGCCAATTGTTTCCTTTTGTGTTAAATTCTGAATATCTGGATAAACATTGTCATTAATTTGATCAATAGTTTGCACGCAAGTTCCTACAATATCAGAAATGTTAATGTAGCCATTCTGCGTTATAGAGATAGAGCCGTCACCATTTTAAGCAAATACTCTGCAAATTGTTCTAATTCTTGTCTCCTCGAAATGAACTCGCATATTAATAGTCAGTCGAAGTTTTTTACATGCTGCCAAATTTCAGATTTTTTCATGCAAACTTCATAATATCCGCACGTGTTCCTTTAGGCACCACTGGCAGAGTTTGCCTGAATCACCGGTAAAAACCAATGTTACCCCCCCCATTACCTTTTCTGATGTTCTCAAGTCCTTAGGGTTCGATTGACGGCATCTATATGGGACTTGTGCGACATCGTACATTCGTCCCATACTATCAAGGATGCCTGTTGGAGAAGTTTACCAGTAACACCATTTTTTCTCACGGAACCTACCGAACTTTGGTCCAAGGACACATTCATTGGCAACTTAAAAGTAGAGTGGGCAGTTCTTCCACCACTTAGAAGAGTCGCAGCTATGCCTGATGAGGCAACCGCGATAGCGATCTTCTTTTGACTTCTTACTTTCGCCAAAATCAATGAATGACAAACGTTTTGCCAGTACCTCCTGGCGCATCTATAAAGTAAATGTTACCCTTATGATCTTCGACACTATTTATTATCTCGTCATATACCATTTTTTGTTCTGTATTCAGTTTCACTTCGTTTTCTTGCAGATATACTTGTAAGTCGTCGATATTGTGTACTGTTTTCTCGTAAGTAAAGTAGGTTATCTATGTTTGAATCATTGCGCTGAGGTTCTGGCAAACCAAACTCTTTCAAGCACTTTTCTCCATGAGTGAACACTATGTCCTCAAGAAGAATCAACCCCTCATTGAAAATTTCCTCTGTGAACTGAACCTCACTATTCTTACTTTTCTGTCGAACCCGATGTAAAATATCATCGCATAGGTGTGTCCGGTATGCATTCCATAATTCTAAGGATTAGACATTTCACAAAACATTAGCATAATGCTAAATAACTCTCTCATTTTGTGTGCACTTTCTGAAATAGCTGCATCTGATAGTGTATCTCGCCAGTGCGTGTCACTCTCAAGCAAATTCCGGGCTTGGCACGCCGCGCGATAAGTGGGCATTATTTCACCATTCACCGTCTTTAAGTCATTAAAAGACGTCGGTCCTCTGACGTGATGTAGGAGTAGTCTGAGATAAAAGCATTCTGAATAATTAGGGTGTATTGTATACACTCGCCCTAATACTGTGTCCCGCTTTATACCTGGACAACCATCTACATCTTGGCCCCGTTTTTCTCCGTTGCCATTTTTTGTTAAACCATTTATAATAAGCGGTACTTTGATAAAGCAAAAAGTTGTGCAAATTTATCAACTGCACACAGAGCAAAGAAGGCTGTCAGAGTGGTCTGAGGTGGATTTTCTATAACTTGCTGTAGATTTCTTTCAGTAAAAACACTCTTTGCCCATTTTCTAAATGGACAGATAAATGAACAACTGGAGGATAACGCTCGTGAATAGAAAATCCTAGTATTCTCCAGATACTTTCAGAAGTACTCAAATATCTGCCATTCAAATAGTTCTGAACCTCATCTTTTTTATTTTCAACGGCAAACGTAGCCGCATCGTTACCTTTATTAATATACTTACATATATATTTGATTGCTTGCACAGAATGGCAATATTCAACGTTGACGTGTGCAACGAAGCATCTGGAGAGAATCGGACAATATGGGACTATCCATTTATTAAAAAATAAAGAATTAAAAAAATTGGTTTCCAGAAAATAGATAACGAAAAACTATACACCCTATAGCACTCCCCGGAAAATTCTACCCCTATTTCATATACTTGTGGTAAAAATTCGGTCCAATTCGGTCCATCACATTCGGGTGATGTATGTTGGAACGTTTTTAAACTTAAAAACTATTGCACCGAATTTTTACCACAAGTATATGAAATAGGGGTAGAATTTTCCGGGGTGCTATAGGTGTGTAGTTTTTTTCGTTATCTATTTTCTGGAAACCGATTTCTTTAATTTTTTAATATTAAAAAATAAAGAATTAAAAAAATGGTTTCCAGAAAATAGATAACGAAAAACTATACACCCTATAGCACTCCCCGAAAATTCTACCCCTATTTCATATACTTGTGGTAAAATTCGGTCCAATAGTTTTTAAGTTAAGGTGGTTCATGCATTTAAGTCATATGTACTTAGCCCGGAAAATGTGATATGAAATGAAAGGTTAACGTTCCTCGAGTGTGTCTGTAAATTTCAGATTTTTTAACCGATTGGTTCCGGAGATATATGTCCGTAAACTTTGCCAATTTAACGCGGTGGGGGGACCCCTTATCAGAAAAACGAGACTAAAGCGCTTATGCTGCAAAAATTGCAATACTTCAAAAATAGATGAACGAACCAAAAACTGACGAAACGATGCAATAAACATTTTGCAAGATACTGACGAAAGCCCGAGTTCATTGACCGAACCATATAATAATAAAACGTAATTTTCGATTGACTAAATCGACAACACGGAACTGATGGCTGGGCTCGAGCGGCACTAGCGGCAGCTTGGCAACGTCGCACGTGTCAGCTGATGAGTATAGCGCACGGAGAAATAGATTCTATCAATTTTCGTTTCGTCTCGAAACGTCCCTTACGTCGAGGCTGCTCGCTCCAGCTCATATTTCACACTTGTATCGCTTGTACGTACAGGTTATGTAGATCGCGACGACGAAGACTGCTGACTCAGCTGACCGCAACGTTGCCGCGCTGCTGTTGTACATATATTCACAGGGCTCACAACTCTAGTAAAAGATGTGACTTTCGTCTCAATATTTTATTACGTAGAGGTCGTATAGCATTAAAGATGTCATAAATAATAAATCTAATTATATGCTAATTTTTACGGACAAAAATCACACTTATTTATCACTAATAAGAATAGTTGCCTATTTGACTTGCAAGTACTGCATGAACCACCTTAAAGCGCGAACTTGACATTACGCCGCATGTGATGGACCGAATTGGACCGAATTTTTACCACAAGTATATGAAATAGGGGTAGAATTTTCCGGAGAGTGCTATAGAGTGTGTAGTTTTTCGTTATCTATTTTCTGGAAACCGATTTTTTTAATTCTTTATTTTTTAAATATTAAAAAATTAAAGAAATCGGTTTCCAGAAAATAGATAACGAAAAACTACACACCCTATAGCACTCCCCGGAAAATTCTACCCCTATTTCATATACTTGTGGTAAAAATTCGGTGCAATAGTTTTTAAGTTATTAACGTTCAAACATACACCACCCGTAGGATTTTATATATTAGTATAGATTTAATACTGAAATGAGAATAATATAGAGAATACCTACATACCTCAACTATAAATCATCAAATTAATTAATATTGTTAATATAAGCTCAGATTATCGCGTCAACATTTTAGTATAAAAATGATTTTCAAAATTGTTCTGTTCTTTTCATTTATTGAATTTACAAATTTGCTAAATTTATATAAAAACTCTTAAATTTATCAAAAAAATTATTTATTGCATTATTTACTGCATTTATTAACTTTTTGTGATAAATTAAATTTATCAGTGTATATTTATTGTTTGTTACTATTTACTTATTTCTTAATTTACGGAATTTATTTCATTTAATTAAGTTTATTTATTTACTTCAATTTAATTGAAGTAATTCCTCAATTAGAATTGAATTTTATGTAGACATATTTTTGATACAGTTATTTTGTTTTATTCAAAAATGACGCGTAATGCCTGCCGTCACTTCCGCTCCCATTAATGGCGGCTTTGTCCCATCCCTCATTAAAGGATCCCTAGTGTTAGGTTGAGTTTCCAATGAGCGCGTCACGCATCGCGTCATCCGTCGCGACCAATCAAAACATCCTATTTTATTACATTATTTGTGATGGGATGTTTAGATTGGTTAACGACAGATGACGCGACGCGTGACGTGCACAGTGGAAACTCAGCCGCTCGCGTTTCAGGCTGGTTTCCCCACGAAAAACTTTATCGTGCTACACGACTAAATTTACGTATGTATGTACATACAGAGTCACTCTGGTTCTTCAGAAATTGTTCTCCTTTTATTTTCCTTCTGTACATTCTCCGATCCTAACCTGTCAGAATTCTTTTTAGCATGACGAACGGGGACAACCCACAAGCTCCCAGCCAGCGACCTCTACAGTAATGAAACACGATGCATGAAAAAATCTGCTTAATTTGCTTCTTCATAATATGCATTTTCCATAATTTGCTCCATTTTACTTTTTTAAATAAATAAATGATAAAGTTAACAACAATGTAAACGTTAATATAAGCGAAAATTGTTTAGAATTTGTAGATTTGCAAGGTACAGAAAAATTGCTCCCTTTTTGTTTAAATTTGCTCCACCTTTACAAACTAATTATCTACAGTATTTATTAAGAAAAACGTAAAAACCTATATAGGTTAGTGGCGCGCTTTACTTTATTCAAATAATTTTATCAGTATTGGAGGTTATTGGGCCTGTATTCTAAATTACTACAAAATAAATAACGTGAAATACATTATTTATTATAATAACAAATATATAAAATGTATAATATATGTGCAAAACACATGCTAGTAATTCAACATATATGAAAATATATACTAATTGGCTTTTGTTATCTAACGCGGTGTATTTTAATATATAATTGTGGCACAGCGCATGCGCAAGTGGCCAAAGCGCATGCTCGGTATCACTCCATTTCGTCGATATGTCAGATTTTCTAACCTAAATAGTCGTCAACTGTAACGATAATATCTCGATTCGCGAGGCAGACCGCCGCGTTTATCTGCCAGATTATTTCATTTCGTGCAAAAACGCGTCGATTGAACATATAAATTTCATCTATATTCGCGTTCAGGCCCGTATTCTAAATAAATACCTTGGTAAAATATATATTGGGTATTTTATCAGTCGAAATATTTGCATTTTACTTTAAATATTAGAGATACATTTAATCAGTGTACAACGGCTTTAATGTGCACTGAGCAGCATTAGTTCTGCCAATGAAAAACACTATCAGTACACTCACATTTATAGAGCCTTAATTACACTGCCCATGAAAACCTACCTTTACGCTTACCGCGTCCCGTGAGCCCGTGTGCAGCCCGGCTGCACGATGCAGGTGCCAATAGAAGTACGTGGTCACTGGTCATAGTTCATGATAACAAGACGTGCCATTTTGTAGGTTATATTCGTTTTTAATAGAACAAAATAAATTATAGTTTGAAAATTGTTTCAATTTTATTTCGTTATTTATTAACCTTGCGGATTTTTAAATTTTGCTAGTATGATTTAGTGAAGTGTTGTTAATATTTTTATTGCAGGTCAAGTGTTTCCTAACTTCAGATATCTAACCTCGTATGAAACACCGGTAAAATAGTGGGAAAATGGAAAGCATCGATTGTGATTTTAACGTGGATGGTTAGTAGAGTTGCGTAAATTTAATATTTATAATTCTTTTAATGATTGTGCGCATGTACACCAAGATTCCATATACAGAATATATATATTCTACGTATTTGAAATATATTTATATGGTAAATGTTAAGTTTAGGTTTCTCATCTTATTTAATAGGAATTATTATACTCATTTGATATCTTTTTGTGTAAAAACGATGGTTTGAAAAACAAAAATCGTCGTTTGTTAAGGACCGTCTACAATAGCCGTAAGAGTATGCAGTAAGACGTAAGCAGTAAACTACTGACTAATGGGATTTTACAATTCAACAAGAATATCGACTGTGGTTGGTCAATGCTTACTGTTTACGTCTTACTGCATACTCTTACGGCTATTGTAGACGGTTCTTAAAGCATCGTCTACAATGGCAGCAGGAGTATACAGTAAGACGTAAGCAGTAAGTTATTGACTAATGGGATTTTGCAATTCAAGAATAATCGACTATGGTTTGTCAATAGCTTACTGCTTAACGTCTTACTGTATACTCCTGCTGCCATTGTAGCAGACGCTTTAATCTTAAGGTTAATTAAGCGCCAAAGATGACATAAAGGTTAGGAAATATTTCAACACCGACGAAATAAGATAAGCAGCACCTTAGTCTACGCTACGATACAGAAATAGCGTATGAAATAAATCTAATATATATAATATATTATATATATATTAGAATATATAATATGTATTCTATATATAATATATAATTAATTTATATCGTTATGCTAGTAAGGAGATAATGTGGGATGGATCTTGCTTTGCATGAAAAGTTGAAAACATACCCAGATAGCAACGTGTCTGCATTGTTGCTGGCATGTTGCCGACAACATAGTATATGTTACTATCAGAATTGTGGCACTGAGTCCGCATTTGTCGGCAAGTTGATGCCTTCATGATATAACAATTTTGTATAACAACTTGCCAGCACTTGTTGGCACTTATGCTGCGTTTAAAATCGTTTGAATTCAAATTCGAGCTGTTGCTGTCATGTTGCTGTAATAATTCATAGGATCAAATCACAATGCTGTCATATTGCTAGCAAACGCGAAATAAATTTGATGCTGGCTCTCTTGCCGATAAATTGCTGGCAATACGTATATCCAATGTTGCCTGCGTGTTGCTTCAAATATAAATTACTCGAAATCAATTGAAGCAAATATACGGCCAGTTGCCAGCATCATAAGCAATCACAGGTTTGCGCGATTCTGCTCAGACACGCTTGGCTATCTGGGTACATACTACGTTTACGCGAGCGTTACTACAGAAGTACCCAGATAGCCAAATGCTGTGAGTTTGCTGCCATGTTGCCAACAAGCAGCTTGTCGCTAATGCAACTAATTTTGACAAACTCGAGACAAGGTGAGACAGCATTATGCTTGTCTGGTTGAACTCATATGAATTATATTTCTATTAACAGCAAATTGATTGCAACGTGACAGCATCAATTTGTGAGGGATTTGTGACAATTTCATATTGTCAACACTTCGTTAGCAATGAGATACAATTAAAAAACTTTATAGCTTGATGACATATACACAATAACGGATGGAAATCATTATATATGTGTTGTTGCCGTCATGTTTGCATCATGATGCTCAAGATGGAACGATGAATCATTCATTGCTGTCATGTTGCTGACATGTTGCAGACAACATAACGTACCAATATTGCGGACCGTTTGCTCTTGAAATTGCGTTAACTGATTGCATGTATAAGCAGTCATGTAGCTGTATTTGTAACGTGTTCTATTTCGATGTCAGCAATTTACAGCAAATATATGAAAACACATGCAATGCATTAGTTTGCTCAATATGCTCTATCACGCTTGGCTATCTGGGAACGCTTCGCGTAAACATAGTAATAAAACTGTACAATGATAGATTTTTTCTACTCTCCTGATTGCCTCCTCGAACAGTGCAATTTTTTTCTCTGATAAGTATTTTTTTGTATCATTGAAAACAATAGAAATATCTCAAGTAATCAAGATATACAAAACACTGTATATTTTTATGATAATAGTAATGAATGGTAATGTATAATATTTTATAGTATATAAATAGTATAGTATATACTATATAATAGTAAAGGCTCATAAGATTATAAATTAATCAAAGAAAGATGGAGCGTGGAGCCGTAACAAAGTGTTGGTGTCATATATTCTATACTTCCGTAAAGAATTAACGAATTGTAATGTACATACTGTACATATACATATATTCCAATTTAATAAACTGCGCGCCGCAAATTTGTCGGACTTGAAACACAGCTATCTTGGAAAATTAATACCCTTCCCTACCCCAGAATTAAATCTAAACGATTCAATTGTTTAAAAAAACGTAAAGAATTTATTGCGAAAAAATATTACCTCAGCCAGGATTCGAACCTGGAACCTCCCTCATTCCGTGAAGGGCGTCGTAAATTGGAATATATGTATATGTACAGTATGTACATTATAATTCGTTAATTCTTTACGGAAGTATAGAATATATGAACACCAACACCTTGTTACGGCTCCACGCTCCATCTTCTTTGATTGATAGTATATACTATTATAATAGTATATAGTATATAAATAAGTTACTTCTTGATTGGTATCGATTGTTATAACTTTCGATTGCTGGGATAATAATTAAGGGATAATAATTAAGGCATCAATTATAAGTCCAAAAATGCGATTTGTCATTTGAGAATTTACTTGCTATTATATATCGAATATAAAATTCAAGAAAAACTCACTTCAAATAAGTTGTTGTAAGGATATTATACACTTATTATTATCTTTTAATATGGCAATTTCCTATGATAACGTTATAATACATAAGACATAATTTGATCTACAGTCTATATTCTTTTCATAAGATAGTTTTGCGGATTATGCTGTTTCTTAAGGCATCGAATATTTTTTGAATTTATAAAAATTATGTAGAAAATGAATTTGATTAAGGGAGAAAATAAAAAATACATAGTGCGAGTAGTACTCTTGTCGTTGTAAAAATTATTCTTCGTACTTTGGCGGAATGAAAACATAATTATCATAAATAAATATCAAATAGAAGGTACATGCCGGGTAAGTACTGCTATGTGGCCCATTCGGGGAATTCAGATAGATTAAACACATATGTACCCCAAGTAGAAAACGCCACCGCAGTGACAACGAGCGTGACGATACTGGGTCCGATACCGGCGATCATAAAATCTTTTGTCTTTATGTGCCCCGCAGCACTGGCAATTGCATTCGGTGGGGTACCGACTGGTAGATGAAACGAAAAGGAACAGCAGAGAGCCGCTGGCAGCATTAGATACAAGGGATGTATTTTAATAGCCACACACTGAAAAAAGAAAAAAATTCTGTTTTAATCCTCAAAAATTACAATTGAATAGCTTACATCTTGTATCGTGAGCAGCAGTATGGAAAATATGGATAATCTTGTTATTTGGCAACTGAGGAATTTTCTACAAATTCTAATGTCAACAAAGAGTATTTTAAATTTAAAAAATACCTAGTTTATGTATATAAATAAAGGGTGTAACATAAATGTTACCGGCCGCTGCTTCAAGGGTGTATTCTACTTATTAAAATAAGAAAAAAAAGTTTATATATAAATGTATATCTAAATTAGTCGCAATAAAGATTATCACAATAAAAAAGTGGGCAAGTAGAAACTTGCACATTGCTTCCTCATAGTTTTTAAGTGTGCAAGTAGAAACTTGCACATTGCTTCCTTATAATTTTTAAGTGTACAAATTATAAATTTGAACATTACTTTCTCACAATTTTCAAGTATGCAAATTATAAATTTGCACGTTGCTTAATCAACATTTTATTTCGCTCATAGAGCTTCCTCTTATGAAGAAACCTTTTTTTATGTATAATTATTAGTAGATATTTATTAATTTGGCTTCCTCATAGAGGAAGCTCTATGAGCGAAATAAAATGTTGATTAAGCAACGTGCAAATTTATAATTTGCATACTTGAAAATTGTGAGAAGGTAATGTTCAAATTTATAATTTGTACACTTAAAAATTATAAGGAAGCAATGTGCAAGTTTCTACTTGCACACTTAAAAACTATGAGGAAGCAATGTGCAAGTCTCTACTTGCACACTTTTTTTATTGTGATAATCTTTATTGCGACTAATATTTGTTATACTATTACAATAGTTTTTTATTTCTACTTTAAAATAATTTTTAAATATATAAAATTGCTTTTATTAATAAATTAGGAAATAATATAATTTTCCTTAATTGGCTTAATTGTCTGGATTTTCTCAATATTTGAGATATCGGTCTATTTTTAATTCTATTATATTTTTCAGTCTTTTCTACCCCTATTTCATACATGATTCTTTAAAATTTGGTTGATTAGACCAAACTTTATAAGGCTTCTATGTATGTACGGATTCTCAAAAATTTCAAACGTCTGTAACTCAAGAACTGATTAACCAAATCTTAAAAAATTATATATGAAATAGGGGTAGAAAAGACTGAAGAATATAATAGAATTAAAAGTAGACCGATATCTCAAATATTGAGAAAGCTACAGCGTAAAACACATTTTTCTGAAAAATGAAAACTCCCCTAAAATCCATACCGGTCGACAGATTTAATAAAATTAGAGGAGAACATACTTTCTATGATACTCTATTTGTGTGTAAAATTTTAACCCGGTATCTAAAAAATTGTAGAAGTAGATGCGTGTACAAAAAATCCGTACACACACACACGCACACGCACACGCACACGCACACACATACTTCCGGACATTTTCTACTAATATGATTTCTCGACATTTGGAACATTCTAAACCTATTTCCATCAAAATCTCGAAAAAATTTTTTTTACCATCACAAAGCTTTCTTTATGAGGAAGCAAAATGCATCATTTTCACGTTACAGTCATGTTTGAGTTGAAACTTAAGACAATTACAAGGCATATTATTTTATTTCTAACAATACAAAGTAGTAAAAAATAAAAGTGAAATAAAACAAATCTTAAAACAAATGTTTAAAGTGACTGCGCTTAGCCGAAATTCACTGATCCGACTGTCTTCTTAGCGATCTTCTCACCCTTTCGCAAACACCTGACGTGTTGCGTATTTCATTGAACCCGTTTTTCAATGCGCTAACGAAGATCATTAATGTTATCAACAAGCCGAGAGTAGTAGACAATTTGTTTTAGATGTCTTCAAAAACATGAGGATATCAGGGAACTACTGAATCATCCTTCGTGTCTCTTTAAATATGACTGTAACGTGACTGAAAACGATGTTTTTTTTAAACATACGTTTATATGAACATTTTTGCTTTAATTTGACGAGTAGAATACACCTTTGAGAAGTAGCGACCCACATTTATATGTTACACCCTGTATATGATATTCTGTCATTGTGTATAAGAAAATATTGACCAATAGTATACAGAGATGTGCTATAGAGTATACTCATTTTAATATATCAAAAACATTTCAATTATCTCTTATTTTAGAAAAAAATTATTTAAATAAAAGTTTTAAAAATTGAAAAATTAGGAAATATGATGCACGTAAATTACACAATGCAAATTGCATACATTTTCTTAAATATAATTTTTTACATCAATTAATCTATACTTTATAACTCTATAAAGATATTAAAAATAAGTCATATCAACGACATTTTTTTGTATTTTATAACAAAATATGTTAGAATGAAATATCTCATAAATTATTTTTATGACTTTACCTTGATTCTTTTATATAATTAACGTAATTAAGAAGAATTGAAGGTATTTATGCATAAAAGGGGCCTCCTCTCCGATTTCAATGACCTTGACATATGTTGTCAATGTCACCCTCCTGAGTGACCTTCAGAAGTTTTTAGCCGTCGGTCGTTATTCGTTAAAAAGTTATTAACAAAAAAAGTTTGAAAAATATAGCAATTATTTTAAGTACTGAGAGGCATAAACGACTAATATTACGTTTTTTTTAAAGCAGAGAATACTTTATTTCGCGAGAAAGTCGCTGCTTTACCAAAACACAACATTAAAGCAGTAAATTGTTGATAAATTGAAGTCTTTTTGTTAAAGCAGAGAATACTTTATTTCGCGAGAAAGTCGCTGCTTTACCAAAACACAACATTTAAAGCAGTAAATTGTTGATAAATTGAAGTCTTTTTGTTAAAGCAGAGAATACTTTATTTCGCGAGAAAGTCGCTGCTTTACCAAAACACAACATTTAAACCAGTAAATTGTTGATAAATTGAAGTCTTTTGTTAAAGCAGAGAATACTTTATTTCGCGAAAAAGTCGCTGCTTTACCAAAACACAACATTTAAAGCAGTAAATTGTTGATAAATTGTATATTGAATATATGTGAGTATTGGAAGGCATAAATGACTAATATATATGTCGAAATAGTTCACGCATGTACTTTCGACGCGAGACGAGTTGTCACATGGGTTCGTGGCGCGCTTTACAAGCTCGTTTAAGTAGAGGTGGTATTAGAGAAGATAAAGTTAGTCGATCATCTGTGTGAATATTTGTGGCGATATACAATAAACGAGCTTGTAAAGCGCGCCACGAACCCATGTGACAACTCGTCTTGCATGAAAAGTGTATGCGTGAACTATTTCGACATATATATTAGTCATTTATGCCTTCCAATACTCAAAATAGCTGCTATATTTTCCAAACTTTTTTTGTTAATAACTTTTTAACGAATAACGACCGACGGCTAAAACCTTCTGAAGGTCACTCGGGGTCATGACCTTGACAACATATATCAAGGTCATTGTAATCGGAGAGGAGGCCCTTTTTATGCATAAATACCGAATTGAATTATGCAAAAAAAATCAAATTTTATTTAAAAAATTGACATTATTATCTCATAAAAGATATATGTATATTATAAAAAATTTATCACATGCATTATATTAACTTTCCTAAAACTATAAAACTTTTGTTAAAAATATTTTTTCTAAAATAAGTAACAATTAATTGAAATGTTTGAGGTAAAATAAGAAAGTTCCACTCTGTATAAAAATTGCATTTTCTCAGTATTAAATTTTTTAATAAAAAAACTAAGATATTACATATATAATAAAATAATCTTTATTAATTAATTATCATTAATTGATCTCTGTTATCATATAAAAATTTATTGTTAGCTACTTACCATCTCCGCTAATACTGGCAATATAATATTTGCAACAGCCACGTTGGCCGTTAACTCTGTCACGTTCTCCGCGAAGAAGCAGACGATCAGCAATATTGCCACCACATTAATCTTTTGCAGACCTATCAGGTACTGACCAAGCATTTCTGACAGACCCGATGAAGTGCTACCTGCTGAGATAGCAAATCCACCACCTAACACGAATATTAAACTCCAATGCATTTTCTCGTTTATCATCTTCCATGTTATTAAACCAAGCGATGATTTTGTGGGCCGTTTACGCGGATCCTTGTTAAACGCGTGCAAAAAATCCAACTTTGATGGAATAATAAAAAATAGTATTGTTACACATGCGGCTGCGGTCGAATCCTTAACAGACCTATAAATTTTAAAATTTTAATTATTTTATATTCTCTTTTATTTATTATTTTACAAATTTTATCCTTTCATTATCTTGATTACATTATGGGTAACGTTTAATTGTGAGTTTTATCAAATTTAAATCTTATTAGATTAAAAAAAAATTATGAAATTAGGAGAATTATAAGATAAAAAAATTATAATGTACTTTAGAATTATTTTTTATCATTCTTTTCTTATTTTTTAATTACGTTTATAACGCGTAACAACATTTGATTCTGAAATGACAAAAGTCAATATTTTCAATCAATACTCACAAGTCTGTGATATAAGCGGCCCAACCCGGCATAAAACCAGGGCTTCTGAAGAACCACAAGAGCACCACGAAAATAAATAGGATACCCACGGAGGACTCGTGCCATGAGATTGGTCCAAGTTCCTTGTACCTTTTCTCAATGACTGCCGCAGCAACACGTTCACCCTGCTGTCCAATATCTATGGCATGAGCATCTTTGCTTTTCGGTCTGAAGAGACCCATGTACATCACCTGCAGCCATAACCACGTGAGCAAACCCATCAATAGCATGGGTGGCACCGAGTACAACATCCAAGAAGCAAAATTTATGCCGGGACTATTGGGAAAACGCCTAGAAATGAATATAAATTTCACAATTGTTGCTATTATTTCCTCTAACATATAAATATTGAAAAAGCATAAATAAAACAGACTGAAATTGAAAATTTATAAAACTAATTTATATATATGTCAAGCGCAAAGACCGAAAACGCTCACTGAGCAAAAAGACCGATCACAACGTGTTCTGGCATATCCAAAAAGGTCACAATGTGAAATTCGTATCGTGACACTTCAAAAACGCTCACAACGCGTTCTGGACAATGTGAAAATGCCATAACATATTGTGGACGCTTATTGATGAGGCCATGATGTAATGTGATAAAAATAAAATTATAAAGAAAAAAAATTATAAAGAAAATTCACATTTAGCCTTATGTAGGCGGAGGCGCCGTAGGCGGAGCCCCTCTCCTGCCTAAGGCTAACTGTTAATTGTCTTTATAATTTTTTTTCTTTATAATTTTATTTCTATTAAAAACATCCACATCGCGTCATGGCTGTATCAATCAAGAGACATGGTAGTGTCTCGCGCCAAGTACACGCGAAGCGAGACCGCACCGTGACTCTTTTACGCGACGCGACGAGTTGCGAGCACTCGATATTATTAGATCTCAATAACCGCTCAACCGATTAAGTTCTAAGTAGACTCAATCGATAGCTTGGGTTTGAATTATGTAATAAAAGTGTTTTTATTTTTCCGCTACGTGCCCTACGAGCGGAGATATTGCGAAGTCCGAATCCGAAAAATTTACATTAAGATACGGACTTTTTTAAAGATATGTCGTTCTCATGTCGTTTTCAGAATGTCACTTTCACGCTTTTGAGTACTGATGGCTCTGATCCGATAAATCACGCGCGCGTTATTATTGATCCAGCAGGTAAATATATCAGTCAGGTCGATATAGACTTATCGGCCAGGAGGAAGATTTCTATCATATGTTATTCGAACCAAAGTGAGGTTATACACATTATATATGTGTCGTGTTACTTTAAAGAGGCAGAGAAGATCAAAGGGCTATATTTATTTTTTATTTTGACTACACCGCGGCGGTCGCTGGGTCGAGAACGCAGCAGCGTAGCTGTGAGTAAAATAATTATCAAGCGGTTTAAATCTCGTTCTATTACTACGCGTTTACGCGAGCGTTACTTCTGTAATAAGGCCTCCGCGTAAACGGAGTTTTGTAGTAACTTACGATAATTCACTCTGTATAAACGGTGAATTATCGTAAATTATTACTATATATATATGTTACAGGCAAAGTCCGCATGGTGTGCAGTGTCGGCATTGCCCGGGCAATGTCAGCATTGCACAACGCGACTGGGCAAAGTAGAGTTTATTAACGGACATTGCCCGGTTTGATGTGGGCGAAGTTAATACTGCCCATCCAGCGATGGCAATGTCAGCACTATTATCACATTGCGGACTTTGCTCGGTTCCAAGTGGACAATGTCGAAAATTAACAGTTAGCCTTATGTAGGCAGGGGAGAGGCTCCGTTTCCACGCGAGACGAGTTGCCACAAGGGTTTACAACTTTCCACGCATGGAAAGTCCACGCATGTACTTTGCAAAGCACACTATGTGTCTAGTTTAACGGTAGTGAAGCCCCCCGCAGGGGGGCGGAACCTATTGCCTCCACGCATACACTTTCCACGTGAAACGAGGTACCACATGGGTTTACAACTTTCCACGCATGAAAAGAGGTACCACATGGGTTTACAACTTTCCACGCATGAAAAGTTCACGCATGTACTTTGCAAGGCACACTATGTGTCTAGTTTAACGGTAGTGGAGCCCCCCGCAGGGGGGCGGAACCTAATGCCTCCACGCATACACTTTCCACGTGAGACGAGTTGCTACATAGGTTTACAACTTTTCACGTGTCGAAAGTTAACGCATGTAATCAAAAACATCCACATCACGTCATGGCTGCATTAGTAAGCGTCCACAACGCATTGTGGCATTTTTACATTGCCAAAACGCGTTGTGAGCGTTTTTAAAAGTGCCACGATACGAATTTCGCGTTGTGACCTTTTTGAATATGCCACAACGCGTTGTGGTCGGTTTTTTCGCAAGGGAAGGGTCAACCCTCGGGGTCACCGATTTTGTCGAAATTTTACTAAAATGTAGTATTGATATAGAAGTGACAAATGCTGTACGGAGACGATGCGCTTCTCAACCGTTGCCGAGAAATCGCGATGTGAATTTTAGCACGCTTCTTTCATACCATTACAGTAAAGCGTCTTTCAAGTGTCAGCGTGGCGTAGCGAACTAGGCGTCGGACTACAAGCGTGAAGGTTGCTGGTTCGCGTCCCGTTCCTTTTATATAATTTTTTTTCTTTTTTTTGTACTTATATTACAGTATACATCATATACAATATATTTACTATTATTATTATTACTTTTAGACAAAAAAATGTTTATGATTATAATTTTAAAACTGTGCATAAAATGTTCGTAAAATATTAGCGATTTTGAAAGTAACATTTTAAGGCATGCTTCTTGTAAAAAATTATTTATATTTCGTTATAATATTATTTTCTATGCATTTGAATTGCCTTGCATTGGAATTATGATGCATTGGAATTATAATGCGGTATACAGCACAGCCTCTTCCTAGAATTTTACGTCTTATATTTCAAAACATTAGGGACTGCCTTTCAAACCTGATCTTTTGTTGCCTGTTTGCCTGCTCATAGTATTTTTAAAAGAGCGCTCGGGCGCTAGGGTCGCATTTCAAATGCTGAACCGTTAGTCGATCGTTTACTGTCGTCGAAGACACTCGTCTGTTCCTGAACACTAACAATAAAATAGTGAATTGTGTGAATATTCTGCGCTAAAAGTTTTCAAAATGGAACAACCACCGGGTACATCTACTGCAAAAGAAAATTTAGAAGATGAGCGCGAACGATTATTAAAAGACGAAGATGTTAAGGGTGAATTAACAAATGCCCTGAAGTATTGTGATAGTTTGTTGCAAGCGAAAGATCTTCTAACAGATACACCTCCTGATAAAATAAGTTCTGTGTTTGTAGTTATGGGCGAAGTAATTTGTGAAAAAATTATCAACATTTTGGCAGATTGACAAATTGTTATAGAAGAGGATTTAATATTATTCGATGAGAGCGATACCGAAGGAGAATACGAAGAGGTATGTTAAAGTATTTCTATTATTGGCAATGAAATGAGTATATTTCTCAAAATTATAGAAACAATTATGTGCTTTAACGTATATTAACGCTATTTTATTTTACATTGTTAGTCAATGTGCTAATGTTTACAGCATAAACATTCATAATTTACTCATGCAATTTTATTTTTATTTGCAGTGTAAAATTAATAAAGATGAAGATTACGACCCCGAAAAATTTCAAAAACCACCTTTCGATTATATTCCTCTAGAATATAAAATGAAAACCGTCGCTCTGGCTGAAGCTCATCCAAAGTGGACTTTAGCAAATTTTCATAAAAAAGGCTGCAGTCGCTTGAAGAAAAAAGAACATCTTAAAATATGGGCAGAAGATGTGAAGAAGGGTGGAACACACTTTGATAAGTGGACATACATTGATACAGAAACCTTCGAACGTTTCAAGGAAGCTAGAGCCTCTTATGAGCAGGTAAATTTATTGTTTTATCGAAACGGAAAAATAAACAAAAGTAGATAAATTTTTAAAACTATGAATATATTGATTTTTAACTTTAATAGGTGACAAGCAGGACAATCCAGCAATGGGCAATGGCAGCAGCATTTCCTTATATTTCGGAACAGTTTACTTTCAACGCTAGCGAATCATGGGTAAAATATTTCAAAAGAAGGCGTAGAATAAAACAGCGGAAAATCACGAAATACGTTAGTGAAAAGGAATGCGCCACAATGGAAGAAGTACTAGAAGCGGCAGAAAAATTCCAAACGCAAACTAGAGCTCTGATTTCTAAATTTCAAAAAGATTTTGTTATTAATACCGTTCAGACTGGATGCCAATATGATAGTACCTATAATAGAACTCTTGAGCATAAAGGTGCGAAAACAGTTTTTGTACAGAAAAAACAATTGGGTGTTTCTACGTAAATAGGGATTTTTATTGTCCAAGCTTGTTATATGTTCATGATTGAGAGGAGGGTAAGCAAGCGTTGTGAAAGTTCACTACTGCCATCGTATTTGAAGTATCGCACAATAATCTGCTAATTGGGGAGTGGCTTATCCAACGGAAACATGCAGGAACTCCTAAAAATGTCAGTCACCTGGCCTGTCCATTGACGAAAATTCTCTATTCCAGTTACACTTACTCCCTCCAATTGCAAACTCAATTGAAAATTCCCCATGTTCATTCAATCATAATATAGAACTAAGATTTTAACATCATTATTAAACATAAATCTCCCTTTGGAACCGAAAAAACCGGCTTTAAACTTGGTCCGGACATTTGGAGTAAAATTGCACATTTTGAATTTTACCGCGGTTCCGCCATGTTGCATCGATTCAATGGGACTCTCGTGTGGAGATTTTAAGAATTGGACATCAGGTGTGTTGTTTACATTATTGGTGGTTGGTTGTTTTGAGCGTGATACAATCGTAATCATGTATTTCTCTTGAGAAAAGGTATGTCATAAAATTACGCGTCATTTGCCTGGCACATCTTTTTTTATTATATCGCAGTGAATTTTTCCTTCTAGTGGTAAAATTCTGATGATATTCGATGGGCTAAACTTGATTTTTAATGGAAATTGGTTTACGTCAATTCAGGAGAAAGTGAGGTTAATTCAACCATGAAATGTCAGTCTACTGGCATGTCATTCACCTGGCCATTCATGGGTTTTTACCAATAAATATTGATTCATGTTTGTATTTTTATTAAATCACGAAGTCAACTGACAGATTCCCAATTCCTTGACGTCAATATTTATGTAAGAATATCAAAATCTGCTAATTCCATACGAAAATGGTAAACCGGCATTTATCAAATTGAATTTTTTTGCTAATTGTGAATTTATCTCGGGAATAAGTAATTTTAGGAATTTTTTTGACATTTCCTCTCAAAATCACTCATTGTTGAGGTAATTCAATATTTTACTAGACATGCAAAGTCGACTCGTTACCACTTTACCAGATCACTGATGAATGAGCCATTACTTTCAGGTTTTTGATGTTGTAGTACGCTGGCTTTCAGGGTATGTTTCTGCTTCTATATTCACTCAAAAACAGGAAAAAAATAATTTTTTTAGGTATGTTTGAAATTGAGAGATTTGCAATCTGAAAAATCCCTATTTACGTAGAAACACCCAATTAAATAAGATTAGTCACTCTTATACTGCGCAGTACACTTTGACTGCGTCGGGAAAGATTATTCCTTTTGTATTTTTGTGCTTGCAAGAGCCCTCGGAAAAGTTTGGACCTTTAGTTCAAAAAAATGTTGATAAGTTGACCGATGAATATAAAAACGTTGTTGTCACTTGTTCAAAGTCCGGAAAACTTACAACCAATTTATACAAAAAATTTTTGACAAATGTTATCTTACCATATGTTAAAAACAACAAGTTTTTATTTATTATCGATTCTTGGGGAGGCCAAACTAAGCCCGCTGTACACGATGAAATTTTTGAAAATGAACAAGGAGAAGCAACGTGTACATTAAAAATTATACCGCCGAAATGCACACCGCTGTGCCAGCCCTGCGATGTGTATTTCTATCGTCAGGTTAAAAATTTTCTCAAGCGCTTGCAGAATGCTCCTATATTACTACAAGAAAAAAGAGAAATAGCATCTCGTGAAGATGTTATAAAAATTCACTCTTTAATATTGCATCAGTTAAATGCTCCGGTATTTTCACTTATGATTAAATACGCATGGTTTGCATCAAAACTGACGAGCGAACGGCCGAGCTATTTGAATGTTAATGACGTGTGTTTTCCTGTCTCATTATTAAAAACAAAATGTGCTTGCGAAAAAATTGGATTTATAAAGTGTGCTTGGTGTAAGTCAGTTCTATGTTTCACTTGTTTTTTTTATTTCAATCACTCTAAAGTTTGTAAAGTTACAGAGCAAGACGACGAATAATCGCAATCATTTTATTATAATATTCTCTTTTTGTACGTTTTTTTATTGTAACCTTTTTTTTATACCTATACAAAACTAATAAATAAACCAATAAATATACATACAATTTTTTTAATATTATGTAAATATCCCCGCCAATATATATTTTTTTTTATTTACTTTCAAAATCGCTAATATTTTACGAACATTTTATGCACAGTTTTAAAATTATAATCATAAACATTTTTTTGTCTAAAAGTAATAATAATAATAATAAATATATTGTATATGGTGTATACTGTAATATAAGTACAAAAAAAAAGAAAAAAAATTATATAAAAGGAACGGGACGCGAACCAGCAACCTTCACGCTTGTAGTCCGACGCCTAGTTCGCTACGCCACGCTGACACTTGAAAGACGCTTTACTGCAATGGTATGAAAGGAGCGTGCTAAAATTCACATCGCGATTTCTCGGCAACGGTTGAGAAGCGCATCGTCTCCGTACAGCATTTGTCACTTCTATATCAATACTACATTTTAGTAAAATTTCGACAAAATCGGTGACCCCGAGGGTTGACCCTTCCCTGTCAGTGAGCGTTTTCGGTCTTTGAGCCTCCCATAGAGCACAAAATGTTTTTAAAATATTTTTTAAATATTTTTTAGGAAGATTAAAATAATTCACAAAAATATTTTTTGAATGTTTCTATGTCCGCCAGATCATGTCAGAAAAATATTTTCAAAAATATTTTTATAAGATTGCAAATAAATATATTTAATAATATTTGTAAAATCTTTTAGAAATATTACTTCAAAAAATAAAATATGTTTAACCCAATAAGTAATAATTGTGTTTCATGTTTGAAAGATTTTTTTAATATCTGTAAAGTATAGGTACATCTTTTTTTTTATATATTTGAAAAATATACATATCTATCTTGTGAATGTCATGATTTTGCTTCGCCAGAGACCTGCTTATATTAGCCCTCAACTGAAATTTACTTACGAGTTAGTCTTACCATTATGCGCCGCCTAGCAGCGTCGTTCCAAACTAGCACGGAAAGATGCGCTATCATGCATCTTTTAATTAAGAATATTTCATAATATTTCAAAAATATTTGAAAAAAGATTTTAGAACCAATAATAGATTTAAAATATTTTTAAATATTTTGGAACAAGATTATAAAACAATAAATATGTTGATTTAAATTAATATTTCAAAAATATATTTCAAATATTTAAGAAAATATTTCCTGGGTGATAAAGAAGAACATTTTTATAAATATTTTTAAAAGATTCTCAAAATATTCTTAAAAATGTTATCACAAAAGGTTTTTTAACTTTTTTAAAATATTCCTAAAACCATTTTAAAATATTTCTTGCAATATTTTTATAGAAATATTCAAAAATATTTTTTGAAAACATTGTGTGCTGTATGGGCTATCATGTCCATTTAGCGCAGCTTAGTCCACGGAGATTTAGCATTGTCGACATTGTCCACTTGGAACCGAGCAAAGTGATAATAGTTGCTGACATTGCCATCGCTGGATGGGCAGTGTTAACTTTGCCCACATCAAACCGGGCAATGTCCATGCGGCAATGTCCATGCGCACACCATGCGGACCTTGCCCGTAACATATATATATATATATATATATATGTATATAAACTCCTCACAAAAATTAAAGAAACACTAAATTTTTCTTTAAAAATAGGCAAAATTTAAACAGCTGTAACTTCGTTAAAAATGAACGAAATGTAAGTTAAAGAAAGGATTTTAAAGCTTGAAATCTTTAATTTCAAAAGGTCATTATTATTTTTTAGTTTCTGTGAGTTTGGTAATTTTTACATATAGAAAACTACGAGCTGGACAAAATGGAAAATTTTCTTTTTATTTTGTGGGCATGTCACGTGCACAAAAAAATCTGCGAAAACTTTCGACTTCTTAACGTAAAAGGTTGAAGTTTTCCCTACAAAATCTTT
The DNA here is from genome assembly GCF_030848795.1 of Temnothorax nylanderi. Taxonomy (NCBI): domain Eukaryota; kingdom Metazoa; phylum Arthropoda; class Insecta; order Hymenoptera; family Formicidae; genus Temnothorax; species Temnothorax nylanderi. The sequence continues at coordinate 130,871 of NW_027249506.1, read as the reverse complement.
TTTTAAAAATGTTTCTACGATTTTTTGTTACTGAATTACCGCGGATTGAATAAGAAATGAGCATTTTGACTTTGATTGCTCATAACTCCGTTAAAAATTATCGTACTACGATTTAAAATTGGCTAATTTTTTAATATGTTGTAGCTTATAACCTACTGAACAAAGAATGTAATGGGCTCGAAGCTAAATAATAGACAGTTTTTGAGCTACAGCCAGTCAAAGACGAAAAATTCGGACTTTGTGAGTGTTACATTTCTACTCCTGGCATAACCCAGGATGACCCAGATAACACGCATACACGCACATACACACACGCACGCACACATGCACATGCTCTGCAAGTATTATATTCCTACTCTCCTAACGACATGGGCTTGGTGGAGGATTGGTCCCATGTGTGCGTGTGCATGTGCGCGTGCGTGCGTGCGCGTGCGTGTGCGTGTTTGTGTACGTGCGTGTGCGTGTGCGTGCGTGTGCGTGCGTGCGTGTGCGTGCGTGCGCGTGTGTGTGTGTGTGTGTGTGTGTGTGAGCGTGTGTGTGCGCGTGTGTGTGTGAGCGTGTGTGTGTGTGCGTGTGTGCGTGTGCGTGTGTGTGTGTGTGTGTGTGTGTGTGTGTGTGTGTGTGTGCGTGTGCGTGTGCGTGTGCGTGTGCGTGTGCGTGTGCGTGTGTGTGTGTGTGTGTGCGCGCGCGCACGCGCGTGCGCGCGTGTGTGCTTGTGCTTGTGCTTGTGCTTGTGTATGCGTGACGTCCATGTCATTCTGGATTATTTGGGTCGTTTAAGGTTATGCCAGGAGTAGGAATATAATACTCGAATATAATACTCGAATATAATTTTCGTCTTTGACTGACTGTAGCTAAAAAACTGTCCATTATTTAGTTTCGAGCCCATTACATTTTTTGTTTAATTGGTCATAAGCTGCAACACATTAAAAAATTAGCCGATTTTACCGATATCCCATTTCCTATATAATTAGTGCGGGGTCCTTTGTCATTTACTATACTATCTTGCAAAGAAAGAGTGCAGAATCTGCAAAAACTTCAAACTAACAATAAGAAAAACAGCTTTAATTTAGTCGCAATATATATCTATTTTATCAATTGTTTAACTTTTTCTGAACTAAATTACCTCTAGAAATCATTTTGTGAAAATAAAATTATAATATTTGGTAATTACCTAGTTTAACGGAGCAAGTTCCGATAACCTTGACCTTGACATATGTTATCAAGGTCACCCTCCTGAGTGATCTTCAGAAGGTTTTAGCCGGCGGTCATTTTTTATTAAGAAGTTATTAACAAAAAACGTTTAAAAAATATAGCAGTTATTTTGAGTATTGAAAGGAAGTATTGAGTATAAACGATTAATATGTATGTTGAAATAGTACATGTATGAACGAAGAAAAGTCATTTAAAGCAGTGAATCGTTATATTAAACAGTCTTATTGTTAAAGCAGAGAATAATTGGTATAAAAAAGTATATATATACAATTTTATATGTTAGAAAGCATGAATACAAAGTATTCTATGCTTTAACCATAAGTGTATGATTGTAATTGTAAATATTATTTATTGAATGAGTCGCCCCTCCCTTGCCTACATGTGTACTGTCTATATACACAACACATATCAGCAAATTACTTCCCTTAGCACTGACACAAACTGTTATATTTCTTAAACTTTTTTTGACGTAGAACTACGTCTTTATCGACAGTAAGGAGGGATATAAGGGGGGTATAAGGGAGGGGGTATAAGGGGGGGTATATAAGGGGGGTAGGGGGGTATAAAAGGGGGTAAATCTAGGCACAGCCTGCAACGAATGCAACGAAAATATGTCACACTTTGAACGTTTGTATCTTCGAAACTAATAATCGTAGAATAATCAATAACATCTCATTTTAAAGCTTAAGAAGTCCCATTTATGATAAGACAAGTCGGAACCTTCCACTTCTTACCTCTTCGATGCAGTAGCGTTAGAAAGTTTAACTAAATTTCTTGTGCTATTTTCGAATGCAACGAAAATATGTCACACTTTGAACGTTTGTATTTTCGAAACTAATAATTGTAGAGTAATCATTTACATCTTATTTTAAAGCTTAAGAAGTCCCATTTATGATAAATCCAGCCTGAACTCTCTATTTCTTTCCGTTTAGATATAGTAGTGTTAGAAAGTTTAGCTAAATTTCTCGTAGATGCAACGAAAACATGTCACACTTTGAACGTTTATATCTTCGAAACTAATAATCGTAGACTAATAAATGACATCTCATTTTAAAGCTTAAGAAGTCCCATTTATGATAAAACAAGACCGAACTCTCTATTTATAACCGATTTTCTTGAAATGGAATTATTATAAGAACCTGACGTCTGTCTGTATGTCTGTCTGTCTGTCTTACCGTGAACTATTCATTCGTTAATAGACCGAATTTTAAAAAATTATGTATGAATTAGGGGTAGAATTTTCCGGAAATGACGGTGGTGGGGTTACTTTTTCGATACCGATTTTTTTTAAACCGGTTGTGCAGTTTTTTGTTACTAGTGACTAGTGACAGTCTTAGAACATATATAACTGAAAGGGGGGCGCATTGCCTATATCGCCCGTGGAATAATCTTGTTACTGTGCCTGGACAGTAGACGTAGTTCTACGTTGTTGGTTGCGGCACAGTTGTTACTGTGCCTGTTAGATTTTTTTTGTTAATAACTTTTTAATAAAAAACGACCGCCGGATAAAACTTTCTGAAAGTCACTCAAGAGGGTGACCTTGACAACATATGTCAAGGTCAAGGTCATCGGAGCCTGCTCTGTTAAACTAGATAATTATTTATATTGTAAAATGTAAGAAAAGCCGGTACTGCGTTTTTGTTTATATAAACCAAATAAGTAACATTTGCTTCGCCAGAGAGTAATTAACACAATTAAGAATTTCTAATTGACTATATACTGGCAATGATTATAATCGTGGCAACGATTATAATCGTCGTGACAAATCGTCACCGCGTTTTGACCAAGGATTCTGGTCATTTTTAAATTGATGTAATTTGAGATGTTTATAATATAAGCGTCTTAATTAAATAATTAAATTTATTGCGAAAAATATTACCTCAGCCAGGGTTCGAACCTGGAACCTCCCTCATTCCGTGCGGGTGTCGTACCAATTCGACCACTGAGGCAGGTTCCAGGTTCGAACCCTGGCTAAGGTAATATTTTTCGCAATGAATTTAATTATTTAATTAAGACGCTTATATTATAAGCATCTAAAATTACATCAATTTAAAAATGACCAGAATCCTTGGTCGAAACGCGATGACGATTTGTCACGACGATTATAATCGTTGCCACGATTATAATCATTGCCAGTATATAATCAATTAAAAATTCTTAATTGTGTTTGTTTATATATATTGCTTGTGTGTACTCATCATAGAACTGCTGTATCTGCAGTTTTTTGGTAGTGCTTTTACGGCAAGTGATATCTTTATATCTTGAAAACTGTTGCAGATAATGCAAACACGGTTTTTTTTTTGGTCTAATGAATTCCCCGAGGTGGAAAATGTCAGAATCAATTTATAACTCAAAATTTGAATTTTTGCAGATACGGCACTTTTCCTTAGCAGGGAAATTTGTGTACATACTTCTCTAAAAAGCCCTTCAACGTTAAATTTGTACCGCTTCCGACAATGGTACCGATACCACCGAGACTGGACGCATACGCTGCGACGAGATAATACACCATGGTACTGTGCGTTGGTCTCTTGTTTCTAAAAAAAGGGGGAAAAATTAGCAATGTTACAGTGGAATGTTGTATGTACGAGGACTTATTTGTGTGGAATTCAGATATTAATATTCAGAATTAAATATCTAGTTCTAGAAAATAAAAAATGAAAGAAGAGGAAAAAAATACACAACGATAAATATTTACGTTTCCCCGCCCTCCTCTTCGGCCACTCCCTCTTTCTGTACGAACATGTTCCCGAGTCCTTGCTGAGACAAATTTGAAGAATTATTTTTTTCCGTCTTATAATCACACAATATTTCAGAAAAAACTCACCGCTTCGAGCTCTGCGAGAACAGTTTCCATTATTGGTATCATCATGGCTGTAGCGGCAGTGTTCGAAATCCACATCGAAATGAACATCGTCACGAAGAACAGTCCTAATGTCAGTCTGGGAATAAAAGAAATTGATGAAAGAAAATTTAAATGATAAAAAAGAATTTAAAATCGAAAAGATAAGAAATGTGTGAATATATAAAAATACATGACAAAAATTATTAAATAACTCCGTTATACTAACAGTATTCCCACTCAAGAAATAATTTATAAATATTATATAAATTATTTTGACAAAATAGATCAGAAGATGACACGGAATATGTCACGGAAAAAATACGAGACTATAAATTTTTTATAATTACCTTAATACTTATAATTATGAAATAATTGAGGAATTTGACATATGTATAAATAAATCAAATCTTAATTTTTAAAAATATCGATGTACATTTTATTAAAAAACGCCATAAAATACCCATTGTATGCATCATATTTTTCTTCTAAAATTGTAAAACTATTTAGAATATATTTTAAGATGAGAAATAAAAGTGATATATTAAAGTGATGTATTTAGTACAACTGTTATAATATTATATCATATTGTGAATTGTAATAACGTAAATGATATTCTATTTGCTCTCTATTATGCAATATCTAAATACTCGATGACATAGAACGTATGAAACACCTTCGATGACTGCAACCAATAGTCTTGATAATGAATAGCGCCATACGCATGTGCAAGCCGGAGTTTTCGATAACCACTGCGATTACCAAACTGCCCAGAAACATCATTGTAGTATCATTCATGTAGCATAGACAGGTCTCATTGGTGGACATAATACCCATCAGGGGATATAGGACCACTGGAATCATACCCGTGATCGGCAATGGCAAAACCTCAGTGACCCAGAACATCGCCATTAAAGCGACGATGTATAAACATTTCATTGCGAGAAGCTGCATTGACAAGAAAAGAGAACGATTCTTTAACTTTTTCGATTTGAATCTAAATCCACGTATACGTTACAGCTCCTTTTTTCTCACGACAGCTTTATTATAATATAACCTCCGGCGGAACAAAAAATAATGTTTTTCCTTATATTGTAAATAAATACATTAAAATAAATTAGTATATTCTATCACGTTCGATAGTATAAATCGGAAAAATTATCGAAGATTTTTTGTTATTATTATATTGTTGAATTAAAAAAATGTACAACAACGAAGATAATCATTTTCCATAGATTTTCGAGCGTAAAATATGATCTCATTTACTAAATTATTCTGTCACAATTTTTCCACATCACAATTTTAAAAAATTTGCAATTAAAGTTGTAAAAATAGGACAGAGTATTTTGGCATATTGTAACTACGATATATGTGTTGGAGAAGTTTTATTGCAATCAAAATTAATATATATAAACAATAATAAGAAGTGAAATTGAACCGATATGAACCTTTATATAGATTATTATCTCTATTAGCTCTATTATCTCTATTAATAGCAATCAAATAGAGAAGATGTCATCCTTGATCGGGCTGGATCTTGGTAGCTTAATAATAATATTTCTGTGTGAATTTTGTATACTTTTCTTAACTTAGCAAACTGCGCGCCGATATTTGTCGGTCTTGAAACATAGTTTTTTGTTAGAACAGTAAATCCACATACTTAAATTGATAATCGATTTAACTTTTTATGCTAATAAGCATCCTTATTATATCACTGTAAATAATTTATTGCGAAAAATATTACTTTAGCCAGGGGTCGAACCTGGATCTTCCTACAATTCGTGACGGGCATCTTTATGAATTTGACCACTGAGACATGTGATGATGTTTATCGCAATTTGTTTAATTTTAATTGCAATAAAATTTCTTGGATACAAATATGATATAATATACTAAAATATATAACATTAGTTCTTTTTTGTAACTGTAATTGTAACTGGAAATTTCTCAAAATTGCAATCTCATAGAGAAATTTTAATTTGATATAGGTACACGGTCGTATTCACCGTCGAAAACCCTATGGGAAGTGATTACCGTCATTTTTATGCTTGAATAAAAGATAATTTTTTTTGTTGAATATTGTTATTAGTAAACGCGCATGAAATTTAATCTACATTTTAACGTGTATCTTACAATAGAACTTATAACATAAAATTTATATAGCTGTTTATTAATTCAAATACAAATTAAAAAGAGGATTTTTTATTTCACCTCTTTTACTATTGGATGTGCATGGTAACATGTAAAAAGTCAATTTAATATAGCTGCAATCAGAAAAAAAGTCTTACGCCGTATAAATTATTGTATTAATTAATGCGATTCTTTATTTTTCTATATGTTTGTAATATTTTTCTTTGTTTCTAATATTTCTTTATTTCTAACTTTTCCATAAATGTAGGGGAGACCGGGGCGAAGTCGTCACTATTTTTTTATGCCGATTTTTAACAACAAAACAAATAATTTTTCCATTCTGGGACTGAATTTTAAATGAAAATTCATAATTCTGATCATGAAAAATGATAGGATACATTTTATTAATTATTTTTTAATAGAAAAATGGAAACATTAATTAAAAACATGATGGCGGAAAATAATTACAAGAAAAGCGCACACACTTATGTGCCCTGCACTCGCACGAAATGCACTGTTTCTCGTCAGCTCTATTCTGTCATCTCTGAGCACACGCAGCACATATTATCCAAGTCTTCGCCAAGAATTCGACCACTGCTGCTTCTTTGACTTTGATTTTCGCCCGAAGCCTCCATGATATGGCTTGGTGACGACTTTGCCCCGGACACAGATTTTAAGTTTGATCGCTCACGAAATATTAGAAATCAACGTAAATTAAAAAATGTCACTGGATTCGTGTTCAGCATGCATTACTCTTCAGAATCACTTATCTCGAGATTCGGAGAGAAAATAATATTTAAAATATTTAAAATTTTCGACGCGCAAAAAATTTTACTTTTGACCTCCGAAAACACGTTTGCCTTAATGAAAATCACAACATGGCATATATCTTACTAAACTCCGTTGGTCACATGGGTACCATAAGTAGTGTTTACAATATTAATGGCGAGTTCACACAACATACAGATTTCGAGATAATTGTAGTGACGACTCCGCCCCGGTCTCCCCTACATTCAATTTATTTAATTTTTAAGTATGAATATAATTAAGGAAAAAGACATACTTTTTCACTTTCGACAGTCAATATCGGAATCAGGACTAACGGCCATAATACCACAACGAAAGATCGCCAGTAAATGGCTAGAAACTTTAGCAATAGTCTACCAAACCCGTCACTTTTCCTAAAATTATAAAAAAATGTTGACAGAAAATGTTGCGTTACAAATTAGGGAGTTAATATCAATCAACGACTCACCCTGTGTTTCTCTCTCTCTCTCCCGATTCCGTAATTTCTGGATATGGATCCTCTGATCTCGAAGTCATTTCGAACTGTTACTGAAATTGGAATATTATAAAATATATTTCTTTATTATACTATAAATCCACAGGCCGGTTTTAATTTGGGCGGAGCCGAGTGCAAATTAAAGAGTGGGTAACTTTCATCATAGGTACCCATGGAATCTCATTGAAATCTATTTCATACATATTTATTTCTCATTAAAAACGAAAAATGTATATATATATATATATATATATATATATAATGTAATATATTGTAATGTAATATTTTTATTTATAAGATAATGTATGTTTTTTGTTTTTAATGCGAAATAAATATGTATGAAATAGATATATACATTTATACATATATATATATATATATATATATATACACAGTATATATATATATATATACACAGTAATAATAAATCAAACGTATAAAAAAGGGGCATAAAGCCGTAACAAGGTGTATATATATATATATATATATATATACACAGAAACTGACACGAACACCTTGTTACGGCTTTATGCCCCTTTTTTATACGTTTGATTTATTATTACTTTTCCCTAGTTACAACTAGTTTTACCTAAAAACATGTTTTAACGGTGAGTGTGCTTCGTTAAAACTGATTTTAACTCGTCAGAACGGGTATTAACTGAAAAATTTTTAGGGAATACCGGTAGTGTCAAATGCATTTGATTATTTCTAGAATTGACCAGTTAATACTAGTATTGACGAAAGGCCTGTGATAAAAAAAACTCGTTTTGACTAGTTAAATCGGGTATTGACGGAATTCTGGTTCTGACGGTAATATATATATGAAATTTTATTATTTATTTATAATATATATATATATATATATATAGTATATACATAAATTATCTCTTAAAATGTCTCTTAGGGTTGTTCTACAATACGTCGCGAATGATGGCAACTGCTAGTTGAAAAGTGTTATTTCTGATTGTCGATTGCCAGTTGCTGTCGCCAAAAAAGTTAAAAGTTCGCCAACTCTCTTTTGACAACCGCAACTGACAAGCGCAACCGCAAATAACACTTTTCAACTAACAGTTGCCATTGTTTGCGACGTATTGTAGAATGGCCCTTAATTCTTTGTTTACTGTATTAATTTGTTTGATAATTTGTCCGTTTAATTACCTGATAATGGCGGCTTTATGTGATCTGGTGTAGCCCAGTCAAATGACTCGAAATTTGTCGATTTGGAGGAAATAATACTGACTGGGCTGAAACTTTATAAACAGGCTTGTTTTAGGGTACTATTCAACATATTAAAAGTCTCCACGTGTAGACGCTACGTTGCGGACAGGGGAGGGTCCAAAAGGTCCAAAAAATCAGTTTTTCGCAAATAACTCGGAAAATATCAACTTTACGGAAATTTATGTAGATCTCAAAATTGTAGCTTACAAAATTCCGCACAATTTCGTTTTTTATTCAAGTTTGTACGACCAAATGGAGCAGAGATAGAATTTTTTTAAACACCGGTAGTTTTGCGACGCAACGAAAACGCGTACGCGCGTCGCGCATTTTTCGCTAATATCTCGAAAATGGACTCTCAAATCGAGAAATGTTTTAAATAAAAGTTGTAGAGAATCTAATTACGAACAATTTCGTTTTTTATTCATTTCTGTACGGTCCAAATTCGCCGAGTTATTAATTAAAAGACAATTTTATTTTATGTTGATAGTGGATGTTTTGCATGTAAAAATCAGTATTAACTCTGAAAGTATAGGTCGTACACATATAGTATGTATAATGAAAGTTAAAGAGAATAAAATTTTGAACATGTTGATGTATGCATGAATCCATTTTGGTAAAGATAGCTTGAAGTTAAGAGCAAAAAACATGAAAAAATGTCATTTTTGAGTGCATTTTGGAAAATAACTTTTTCTGATTGGTTGGAGGCAGTAATGTTATGTATTTTTCTTGAAGATATTTTAATTATCTTTAAAATGAGACGTCGTAGACCTTTTTTCATTAAAACGTTGATGAGTTACAGGCGTTTAAATATTGAAGAAAAAAAATCAATTTTTGTTAAATTAACATTTTAGTCCAAAAATATATGGATAATAATTTTTCAAAAATTTATTTTACCTTGTTTTCATTACTTCATATATATATGAACGTGCTGGAGTAGTATAAGTCCTTCGCAAAGTATGTTTTATTTAAAAAAAAAGTTCATGAATATTGCTGTATTTTTGATAAATTGTGGAAAAATTGCATTATCATTCCTTTTTTTGTAAATATCTTTGTTTCTATTAACTTTACGAAAAAACTTCAAGAGACCGAAATTAAAGTTGACAAAATTTCCTATAAAATAGAGTTTATGGCATGTAATTTTGAATGCATTGTGATGGGAAACTGGCGTTTCAAAAGACAGGTAAGTTTACGTATGTAGCAGATCATCACTATGAGTCGCCTGAAATGATGAAAAAACGTGTCCTTAACAATTTTTCTGTACTTATTGAAGTGTCAGAAGTTATTTTTGGGGTCTTTCTGAATTGTTTTGTACTAGGCCGATATTTTTAGGACCGATAGTACTGTACGTAGGTACTAAAGATTGAGAAGGATTTTTTTCTTCAATATTTAAACGCCTGTAACTCATCAATGTTTCAATGAAAAAAGGTCTACGACGTCTCATTTTAAAGATAATTAAAATATCTTCAAGAAAAATACATAACATTACTGCCTCCAACCAATCAGAAAAAGTTATTTTCTAAAATGCACTCAAAAATGACATTTTTTCATGTTTTTTGCTCTTAACTTCAAGCTATCTTTACCAAAATGGATTCATGCATACATAAACATGTTCAAAATTTTATTCTCTTTAACTTTCATTATACATACTATATGTGTACGACCTATACTTTCAGAGTTAATACTGATTTTTACATGCAAAGCATCCACTATCAACATAAAATAAAATTGTCTTTTAATTAATAACTCGGCGAATTTGGACCGTACAGAAATGAATAATAAATAATTGTTTGTAATTAGATTCTCTACAACTTTTATTTAAAACATTTCTCGATTCGAGAGTCCATTTTCGAGATATTAGCGAAAAATGCGCGACGCGCGTACGCGTTTACGTTGCGTCGCAAAACTACCGGTGTTTAAAAAAATTCTATCTCTGCTCCATTTGGACGTACAGACTTGAATAAAAAACGAAATTGTGCGGAATTTTGTAAGCTACAATTTTGAGATCTACATAAATTTCCGTAAAGTTGATATTTTCCGAGTTATTTGCGAAAAACTGATTTTTTGGACCTTTTGGACCCTCCCCTGCCCGCAACGTAGCGTCTACACGTGGGGACTTTTAATATGTTGAATAGTACCCTAAAACAAGCCTGTTTACAAAGTTTCAGCCCAGTCAGTATTATTTCCTCCAAATTTTGTCATTTGACTGGGCTAGTGACCGATTAATAAAATTGAAACACGAAAGATATGAATAAGATCGAGGAGCCCGTGGTAACTCTTACAGCCTTCGTAATTTTTGAATACATGCATATATAGGCTGCTACGACGTCATTTCCGTTTATGTGACACCGGTTATGCGTTTTATCCGTATACACGCTTAATCGAAATGACTGCCGTCTGTCCAAGCTCTCTCATGGTCGTTTAACCCTGCGCCATTTACATCAATAACAATACGACGTCGGACTTATTGTTCTGGAGCGCGTGTTTTATGGCCATCTAAAGATTATCGTGCACACGTTCAAAATATACGTACTTTACGAAATATCGAAAGCGCTAGATAGTTAAATATTTACCACGCAAGTTGACATATTATATTCTAATGCCACACAAAAATTTGCATAATAAACTAAATTTGTGTTAAGCTGGATGCACAATGAAAAACACAGGCAACAGGAACAGGCAATAGGAACAGAATTTCTAACGCGTTGGATTTCTATTCTCTATTGCCTGTACCTAACCAATCACAGCTAAAATCAAATCACTGTGATTGGTCAGATACAGGCAACAGAGAATAGAAATCCAACGCATCGGAAATTCTGTTCCTATTGCCTGTTCCTGTTGCCTGTGTTTTTCATTGTGCATCCAGCTTTACGTTTTATATATATATATATATATATATATATATATATTTTTTTTTTAGACAAAGAGTATCAATATCTTAACTATTTTGGATTGAATATATTTCATGGACTTTCATAATTCAGAATATTTTAACGGAATGTATCTAAAAAGTTGTATAAATTTATCGATTGATTTGAAATTGATTTAACGATTACTTTCTCTGTTATATTATAATAGATTATATTATAATAGATTATATTATAATAGATTATGTTATAATAGATTATATTATAATAGATATGAATATCTTTAGAAACGATATTTTTTTTCTATTTTTACGGGATGTAAAAAATATTTATTCAATTGTTCTAATGCCTCAAAGTTTCGATCTGTATATTCCTAATGTTTACAAAATCACAAAAAGAAACAAACTTTCCGTAGTTTTTTAGGCGCTAAATACGATCCCGTTTACAAATTGCTCCACGTCACAATTTTGAGAAAGGACCCCGCACACATCACAGGGAAAATTGGCCTCCCGTCGAATTTGCTGAAATTGTAGTATGATGTAGTTCATGTCGTCCTGATCAAAAGTCATAATGGGCCCGAAGTCAAAGAATGGACAGTTTTCGAGATACGGGCGGTCAAAGGTCAATAATAGTGCCTTATTCGAAAATTCTATTCTTTGTGTATATCCGCACGTGAGCAGTGTTGGCAGTGTGAGCAGTGAGTCAGTATTAAAAATCTATATTTTTTTATTCTATCTTTATTTTACGTCACATATATTATAGATTTTCGGTACTAATAGTTGCTAACAGTAAATATCGGAATGTAGCCAAAATAAGTATAAAATAAGTAGGTACATAATCTATAATATGATATAAAAAGTATATGTAACATTATCATAATCGAAAATTATCTTCAAATTTTTTGCGATTAATTCTAATAATAATTGTATTTGACATATCTTTAGACTCGAATAATTTATTTCAAAATTCTTTTTTTATTTAAATTAAATTTAAAAATTTGCTGTAAACAATGCGGAACATTGTATAGATTTAATTAGGAGTTTTAAATTTCGTACTTCATGTTTTGAGAATGATTTATAGAGATTTTAGCGAGATTTTGGAAATGTATTGTATTTTGCGCGCGCGCGTGTGTGCGTGTGCGCGCGTGTGTGTGTGTGTGTGTGTGTGTGTGTGTGTGTGTGTGTGTGTATGTGTGGGTGTGTGTGTATGTGAGCGCGCGTGTGCGCGTGTGTGTGCGCGTTTGCGCGTGTGCGTATGCACGTGTGTGTACGTGCTCACACACGCCAAGAAGAACGCCAGAAGCTAAATTCGTGATATTTTTGTGTAAAACAAATATATCTGTACGGTTTGGAAAACCACCGACAGAAATAGATTCACCGCTCGTTTATAACTCGGTATATTATCAGAACTCAGAGACACTGCTCATCATGCTGTATCGTATACATACATTCGATAAATTTTTATTAGTAATATTATCAATACTACTACTTTGATTAATTTAATATGCTAACAATAAGTGTATTATATTTTTTAACGCTTATTGTTCTTTTCAGCCTATTTTTTGTACCTGTTATGATATCATATGTTTTGTTTAGATGTGAGTATTATTAGAATGAGAGAGAAGGAGAGAGAGGGGGAGAGAGGGAGAGGGGGGGAGAGAGAGAGAGAGAGAGAGAGAGAGAGAGAGAGAGAGAGAGAGAGAGAGAGAGAGAGAGAGAGAGAGAGAGAGAGAGAGAGAGAGAGAGAGAGAGAGAATGTGTGTATTAAATTGTAAAGTATCAAATTAATTGATGTACATAATTAATTACGTCATTCATTTACTCTTTCTCTATATTTGAGTACATTTTTTTCTTAAATTTCACGATGTGTTTTTATAACATATCGTGAAATTTACAATGTGAAATGTACAACTCGATATTTTACAAATGATAGTTGGAATATTCGTAGATTTTTAATTATTGTTGTATAGGAAAATCTAGATAATTATTTAGAATTTTCAGGGAATTTTGTAAAAACATTTTACATGTTTATTGTAGATTTTTGTATTTTTTGAAAACGATTTTCTATACGATATAAAACATCTATTTTATAAAAAATTTTGGATAAACTTCCGAAAAAACCCGATTTTGATAAAATTTTACTGATATGTAGTACCCACTAAATGTAGTCGAAACCCACAGTGTTAAGTTCCGCAAATGCTTAATTTCCGAGAAAAAATTTAAATTTTCGACGAAATTAACGTCTTTCATGTTCTTGTAATAAAAAAAATTATATCTCACTCTATGAATTGAGAATAACATTAGAAAAAAAGATAACCAATTGTTGTGTGGATGGAAAAGTGCATGCATAAGTCTGCATCGTATCACATTTGTTTTACGGATGTTTAATAACTGTCAAGGGAAAGGGATACAACTCGGAGTATTTTTGAAATGTGCTAAAGTAATCTGTAGTGTTATTTTAAGCAAATATCTTTTTATTTGGAAATACCATGCAAGAATTTTCAACGTGTCATTTCTCGCTTCTGACGTCACATTCCAATATAGCCGCAACGAGTACCCAGGAGCCTTAAAGTTTTAATTTTTAATAGATTTATTATGTCTTCAACCAGAGAATATACTTCTTTAATATCTGAAATTAATTTTGAAAAGGATCTAAATTGTGTTTGACTACATATATACAACTTTATTTAAACATTTTATGCCTTTATTTTTCTCATCGGTAAAAATCCATTTAAGGGCATTTATTTGAAACATTTCTACCAAATAATACGTAAATTGGGCGTGGGAGGTTTTCGGAAGTTCATCCAAAATTTTAATTTTTTGTTCAGTACTTTTTCAAGTTAAGGGGATTCTATAGTGGCAGTCGTTACCGACATTTAGTTAAATGCATTAAACTTTTAATTGGCTTTACGGAATTGCAAAATTCTTTTACAGAATTGAAGTACGTACAAAAATGTAGTTCTGTCTGGTCAACTTTACATCAAAAAGAAAAAAAATTAAAAATTTGAGCATATAGAGCTGTCACTTGACGACAATATTTGCTTATACAAAAATACTGCAGGTTATATATACAAAATGAGATACGCTGGGACATAGGAAAAACATTTCAGAACAATATCGTGCAATTAGAACTAAGATTGAAAGCCTAGAAAAAAAGATTAGTGTGTTTAACTTTTTATATGTGCAAATACACATGCGGAATGACAAGAAGAGCAGTATGGCGTGTAGCGAGAGATGGCGCAGCAATCGAACAAGGACAGATGCCTTTCGTTAGACAAGGGCAGATATAGGCCGGTAATATAGAAAATAATAGAAAACGAATTAGAACGGAATTAAAAATGTTCGACATTATCGACATCGAGGAAGTTCGGCCTTCACTATAGGATCCCCTTAAATACCTAAAATCAATAGCTCTTAATTTTTTAGCTAAAATCATGTGAATAGGAAAGAAGGAGTAAGAGAGTATTCTGGCTTGAAAGATCGTATAAAAAAGGCATTATTCAGGAATTTTTTGCAGGGAAAAGAAAAAAAGCGAATAACATTAAACTTTAATGTTCTTTTAGCTTTAGTTTAAGAATATATTTTTATTTCGTAAGTAACAAAAACGTTCTTTTTTGTTATATCCTAGTCATTAGGACCTCGCAAAAAAAGAAACGCATATGGACGGTGTAAATAATTCTAACTGTTCTAGGTATCTGAAACTCAAAAACCAAAAATTTTCTTATTTAGGAGAAGTGTAGCTATCGTTTGAACTAGAACTAAATCAATATTTCCATTCTGGACAAACCTTCAGTCTTTTTATGGAAAATATTATAGTTTTTCCTCAAAATTTTGTTATTATTTTATTAAAAGAAAAAAACGAATAATGTATAATGTTTATTTTAGTTCAGATAACCACACATCTCCTAAATAAGAAAATGTTTAGTTTTTGCGTTTTAGATACCTAGAACAGTTAATCATTTACACCATCCATATACATTTTTTTTGCTCCTGGTGACCAGGATATAACAAAAAAGAAGAGCGTGTTTATCCATCTCTCTCTAAAAAAGGCGTGCAAACTGCAAAGTCGATACTCGAATGTATCGCGGTTATTGTTGCCTTTTTTCCGCGATGCCGATTGGTTCTCTTGCTGTGCTTATTTCATGAGCAGCTGTCATCGTATATTTTGACAGTTGTGTGTAATGTTAAAGCTAAATAGCACGCGCGAAGCGCGCTTCTGTAGTGTCTAGTCCTTCTCTAAAAAAGGCGTGCAAAGTCGATACTCGAATCTATCGAAGTTTATTGTTGTCGCTTTTCTGCGATGCCGATTGGTTCTCTCACTGCGCTTACTTCATGAGCAGCTGTCATCGTATATTTTGACAGTTGTGTGTATCAAGGAGTGTAATAGTAATAGTATAATGTTAAAGCTAAATAGCGCGCGCGAAGCACGCGTCTGTGATGTCTAGTTATTCAAAAAATAAAAATATATTCTTAAAATAAGATATATTGAAAGAACATGCAAAGTTATTTGTTTTTTATAACGTTATTTGTTTTTTTCACTTTCCTACAAAAAAATTCCCGAGAAATACCTTTTTTACAACCTCTCAAACCAGAATACGCTTTTAAGAAGTCAAGATAATAATTAATTAAATTTATTTTAAATTTATGTCTATAAATACTTTAATTTTACGTAGGTATTTGAAAAATTTCTGCAAAATTAAAAAATTCTCAGGAAATTTCTTTTTAAAGTTAGAGTAGACAATTTTATTGAAGAATGTCGTTTGTGATAATGAAAAAAAGCTAATTGATATATAATTATACATCTATAAATCTATATCTATCTATACACGGAAAAAAAAATTTGTTACTATAGGGATAACTAACATTTTTTGCTTTGAGAGCTATAATTTAGTAATAGTAGCAAAATCTTTTTGCAATTATTACTAAGTAGCAAAAGATTCAGCAAAACTTTTTGCTATTGCAACAAAAGGTTTTGCTGTTATTGCAAAATTAATAGCTCTCGCTGCAAAAAATGTTATAGTGAATTCGGTTGGACGCATCAGTTGCGTTGTACTGATTTAATCTCTAATATTTAAAGTAAAATGCAAATATTTCGACTGACAAAATGCCCAATACATATTTTACCAAATAGTACAATAACGAATATTGAGGATTTTG
The DNA here is from genome assembly GCF_030848795.1 of Temnothorax nylanderi. NCBI lineage: Eukaryota > Metazoa > Arthropoda > Insecta > Hymenoptera > Formicidae > Temnothorax > Temnothorax nylanderi. Next base: position 114,164 of record NW_027249506.1, on the reverse strand, counting down.
TGACCTGTTTATTAAACATATACTTTATGTTGATTTGTGTACGACGGCTTTAATGTGCACTGAGTGCGCACTGGTGCGTCCAACCGAATTTGCTATTAGTTATCCCATGTTTAACGAATAGATTTGCTATAATAGCAAATCCTTTTTTCCATCTATATATATATGTATATATATATATATAATCGAATGTTCCGACTGACTCATCAACGCCCAGCTTAAACCCTTAAACCTAGAAACATGAAATTCGGGTAGTATATTCCTTCCATGATATAAGTAGGGGAGACCGGGGCTAATCAGTCCGTTTTTTTTCGGTGCCGATTTTTAACAACAAAATAAATAATTGTAGTTAAATGTGGTATACCACTGTAAAGAGTGAACCTTTAGCTACAAAATTTATATAGGAAATTTTTGTCTATGTCGCTTTGTTTAACCGGTATAGAGCAAAAACGACAACGGTGGAAAAATTGAAATCTCAAAAATGCCGGGGTATAACAGTCTGCACTGCATTTTCGATACATATACGTACATCTAATTCTAAAAAATAATAGGATACATTTTAATAATTGTTTTTTAAGAGAAAAATATAAAAATTTATTTAAAATTTTTATGCGAAACATTATTAAAAAATAGTTACGAGGGTTCCTCTTTCCGCAGAAGTCACTCGCCCGACTTGTTTTACTCCTCGATGTCCGATGACTCTATTCGGTGTCTGAACGGTTGTAATTCCCGTCTCATCCATATTCCATATGCAGTGAGCCCGAAAATGTCTTGGAAATGCACCCGGACTGCTTACTGACCGATTAGCCCCAAACACAAGTTTCAGGTTTGATCGCCCACGAAATATTAGACATCAACGATAATGAAAAAACTACACTGGATTCGTGTTCAGCATGCATTACTCTTTATAATCACGTACCTCGAGATTTGGAGAGCAAATATTATTGCAGATATTACAAAATTTCCACGCGCAGAAAATGTAACTTTTACCTTCCGAAAACACGTTTGCCCTCGTAAAAATCATAACACGGCAGGTAACCTGCCGAAACTCCGTTGGTCACATGGGTACTATAAGCAGCGTTTACAATGTTAATAGCGAGTTCGCACAATATACAGGTTCCGAGATATTTGATTAGACGTATTTACCCCGTAGACGTTTTAGCCCCGGTGTCTCCCCTACCTACTCACCAAAAAAGGATTTTTAGAAATTCGAACCCTAACGGGGTGAAAAGGGATAAAATGTGTGTTACCGTAGCGAAGCACGAGTATTAAGCTAGTATATATATATATGGGACATTCCATGTCAACCGGAACAGCGCCACGCCCAAAATTTGAGAGGGTTTAAAAATTTGTTTTGGGGTGCAAAATTTATGTAAACATATTAGCTTTCGAATACCGAGTGCGCATTTTAAAAAATTCAAAATGGCGGACTCAGTATGGCGCCTAGAATAAAGAGAGTCACACAATAAAAAGTTATAACTTGAAAAAAAAATTATAAAACCACAGAGTAAAATTTTGTTTTGCATCTAAATTGTGTGTTCATTCGTGTACTTTACGTTAGGTATATTGGATTTAAAAAAATTCAAAATGGCGGATCCAATATGGCGGACGAAAAATCGAAACTTAAAATTTGTAATTGAAAAAAATATGGTCATATTCTGCGTCAAATTTGAAGTATAAATGCCCTCTTGCGATTTTTCGATATAACGCATCCTTTTCGAGATAAAAATTAATTAATATCGAAGTGCTGATTAAACTTGGAAGACACGTAACTTGTGCACGTGATAGTAGGTTTTGGGGTAACTGAAAACAAATCTGATATGATGAATAATATGAAAATTCAAAACGGCGGAGTCAGAATGTGTGTGTGTGTGTGTGCGTGTGCGTGTGCGTGTGCGTGCGCGCGCGCGTGCGTGCGTGTGCGTGCGTGCGTGCGTGCGTGCGTACGTGCGTGCGTGCGTGCGTGCGTGCGTGCGTGCGTGTGTGTGTGTGTGTGTGTGTGTGTGTGTGTGTGTGTGTGTGTGTGTGTGTGTGTGTGTGTTTGTATGCGCGTGCGTGTGTGTGTCTTAGCGCGCGCGAGAGAGCATGTAAATGAGAGCGCATCCCTGACGAAAATGAGAAGTGAGCGTTTGCGGAAGTTCATTGAGAGTTTAGAAACGGTCAGTAGAGAGTTCGTAGAGCAGAAATTGCAACGCTGCAGCGTTTGAAAAACCCAACGGCGTTGTGTAAGCGTTCTTATAAAGTTTGAAAGCGTATAAACTCTCAAAAAACCCTCATTGAACGGTTGTCAACGCTTTATAAAGCTTCTTATTTTCGCCAGGGATATTGATGTCCTGATGTAAGGACTACACTCAGAAGCCTACGGCAAAACCAGCGATACTATCGATAAACTGCAAATGCCATTTTTCACGTCAGCATAAAGAAATATTTTATTGATTCATAAACAATTTTTTAAACTTTTGTTTTCGCTAAAAATATTTCTTGGATAGTATCGCTGGTTTTGCCGTAAGCTTCAATGAGTGAAGTCCTTACATCAGGACATCAATATGGACATCAGGACTCTCATTTACATGCTCTCTCGCGCGCGCTAAGACACACACACGCACGCGCATACAAACACACACACGCACGCACACACACACACACACACACACACACACACACACACACACACACACACACACGCGCGCGCGCGCGCGCACACGCACACGCACACGCACACGCACACACGCAAACGCGCACACGCACACGCACACGCACACACACAAAACTAAAACTGTACAATTAGTTGTAAAAAGCAATTGTCTAAAATTATTTGAAAAGAATATTTATACTTCAAAGGAAGTAATTTTTTGAGAAATTACTTGAAACTAATATTTTCTTATATTTGTCTAAAAAAATGTATTTATTAACAAACGGGCTATATTAAATTTCTTCAACTTTTACTATTGAAATGCAAAATATCTTATCTTGCTTTAGCGCTAATTCGTAATATCATAATCCGCGTTTGCGATAGATTAGCAAGTCAGGATAGTGCAATTGAAACATGAATTATCATGTCCAAACGTTCTATTGTTATCGAGTCCTTTTCTTTTATTCATCCATGAGCGATGCGCGCGATGCGTGCAATGCACGCAATGCGCCGTTATATGCTGCACATAACATAGCCCAACCTACACGATGCAACAACCTACACGATGCAACAACCTACACGATACAACCTACATGATTATTAATCTTTAATGGATCACAGAAGTAAAATTTTTTGTTGTGTTTTACCGATACATTTATATATAGAAGAATTAAACTGAATTGAAAGAGGTGAGCGATGCTGTCGCCTGTGTTAAGAATAGAAGATAAAGCACTTCCTATTTTGCCTTCGTCTTTTTTCTTTCGCGAAAATTTGTGAAACTTAACACCACATTATCAGAAAAGAGCACAGTGTAAATTCTAAAATAAAAAATTTATAGTTAGATTAGTTCAGTCCAGCTATCATGAAATAGGACGCAAATATCTTCGTATCTTAATTGTTATAGATTTTTTAATTTATACAACAAAAGCTGAGATTTTATTCAGATTTTGTATATTTTAAGCAAAATGCTTTTTTAATTTCTTTGATTGTAGATATAGAAAATATTAATAGGTATATACATTACGTTCCAAAATTTGTTAAAAAAGTGCTAAAGAAAATTGTTTTTGAATTGGCCAAGAAATCTGTAGTGAAAAGGATTTTGGAATTTTTAATATAGTTTTAGAATATAAATATAGATAGAGGGGTATATTGTTTTGAAATTCAAAAATTGATATATTATGAATATTGCGGAATAGCCGCAATATGCGTAAATATTTTCGCAATAAATATTTTAGATTGATCAAAAATATAAAAAACGTTAAATATGCAATTATATTAATAAGCGAATATAGTTAATCGCAATCACACTACAGTATTTCAAATTGTCACGTACTTATTTAAGTGTCCTGCGCAATCTATCCAACTTGTTTTATTCTTTTCAGTCGCAAACAATATTCACATAAATATTATTTTACGTCGTTATGTGTTTATAATAACACAACTGCTTATACGATAAGATAACAGAGAATTTAACAGTCATTGTCACCACTAATACAAATTCATGAGCAGTAAGATTGCTCGTAAATTCCAAAAATAAATTTTGCCATAACATTCCACGAAATCTTGCTTACAATCGCGATTTTACTTAATTTTGCAGTATGCTTTTGTTGTAAATTTTCACTCCCGTCACTATCGTTTCTCGAGGTTTCTTGAACTATTCGACGTTCCATTCGTACTGATCGTCCAGGCCCAAAGCACGCAGAATTAAGGTTTCAATTCAGACTTTATTCCTCCTCTCCGCATTCTCTTCTCCCTCCTCTCTCTCCCTCACTCCTTCTTTATTTCTCTCCCTCTTTCTCTCTCCCCCTCTTTTCCTTCTCCCTTTTTCTTCCTCTCTGCCTTTTCTATAGCTTACTCACTTCCGAGATGAGACAGTTGAATGAACTTTTTTTAAATATTAAACCTATTTGTCTTTTGAAAAGTTACTGGCCTATTAACGAGCGATTAATACTTTCAGGAAATTTTCTCGGACGTCAAAAGATATACAATCTTTTATTAATAAAAATATAGGAATTCAACGATATTTTCATTTTATACCACAAATACTTTGTCTAAATCAATTGGAGCATACAAGAAATTCCAAATTTCTCCAAAATAGATAAATCTAAATGGTTCATAATTATTTCTGGTTATTCTAGTAAAAATATAAAAAACCTGCTTGTTAGTGTCATCAGAGATATTTTGAACTGACTATGAATTTAGTCTATTATATTACGTATTCGACAATATATTCGTTACATTATGTGAAATTATATTAATATTATCTATATATATAAAAATGAATGTATGTATGTATGTATGTATGTATGTATGTATGTCCTTTATACACTCTTGAACTATTCGACCGAATTTTTACCAAAAGTATATGAAATAGGGGTAGAATTTCCCGGGGAGTGTTATAGAGTGTATAGTTTTTTGTTACCGATTTCCTGGAAACCGGTTTTTTTAATTTTTCTAATTTTTTGAGAAATAATTGACTGAATCTCAAAGAATTATAGATCAAATTTCTACCATAAGTATATGAAATAGGGGTAGAATTTTCCGGGGAGTGCCACTATGTGTATAGTTTTTTGTTACCGATTTTTTGGAAACCGGTTTTTCCAATTCTTCTAATTTTTCGGGAAATAATTGACCGAATCTCAAAGAATTATAGATTAAACAGGGGTAGAATTTTCCGGGGAGTGCTATAAAGTGTACAATTTTTCGTTACCGATCTTTTTGGAAGCCGGTACCAAAATTTTTTCAATTTTTCGGGAATTAATTGACCGAAAAATTAGAAGAATTGGAAAAACCGGTTTCCAGAAAATCGGTAACAAAAAACTATACACATAGTGGCACTTCCCGGAAAATTCTACCCTTATTTCATATACTTTTGGTAGAAATTTGATCTATAATTCTTTAAGATTCGGTCAATTATTTCCCAAAAAATTGAAAAAATTAAAAAAACCGGTTTCCAGGAAATCGGTAACGAAAAACTATACACTCTATAACACTCCCCGGGAAATTCTACCCCTATTTCATATACTTTTGGTAAAAATTCGGTCGAATAGTTCAAGAGTGTATAAAGGACATACATACATACATACATACATTCATTTTTATATATATAGATTAGAAACATTGGTGAGAGATTTAAACCTTTAGTATGTCTGAAAAATTTTAACGGTGACAATGTAAAAAAGAAAGTACGACTTTAGAAGTCGTATCAACACACTATTATGGTTATTGAATGTTTATGTGTCACATACTACACACAAGGAACATTTTTTCTGTATTCTCAGATCTTAATTTGTAGTGCACGTTATGAAGTTTAAGTAACTAATTGTAAGTTTATTAATTTATTCTTTATTTTATGTTCATATGAAAAGAGAGAGAGAGAGAGAGAGAGAGAGAGAGAGAGAGAGAGAGAGAGGGGGGAGAGGGGGAGAGGGGGAGAGGGGGAGAGGGGGAGAGGGAGAGGGAGAGAGAGAGGGAGAGAGAGAGAGAGAGAGAGAGAGAGTACTGGGGATACTAGTACTTTGAGTACATACGCGTTAAATTTTTTGTCGTCTCTTCCAAAACGTCCTTGTCTTAATACTTATTCTTCAAAACATTCTGTTCGTGAAGGATTAACGTTTTTTTTTATATTTATGACAGTTTTTATTCTCTTGTTATCCTTGTTTTCCTTCGAAGTGAAAGAATAGAAATTTTTTGCAATATGAAATATCTGCTTTATGAGAGAGTTCTCTAATTCTTTTCAGTATTTTGAAATAAATAATTATTTTATCATTATATAAGTAGGAAATGGTTTAAATAAATAAAAAATAATTAAGAAATTCATTCAGATAAGTAATCTTTCTAAATTTACATCTAAAAGTATTCTAAATATATCTGGAAATTTAAATAAAGCTGTTTGGAAAATTGTGACATTCTGAGAAAATTTTTTTCCCAAGGTAAGATTTGAGTAAATATCTTGATAAAGTTTGTTAAAGTAAAAGAACCTATATTTTTGTTATCTATAAGTCGGTGTTATTGTTTAGATATGAATTAATATTAATTGATTTTTCTTTTGATATCTAGATTGTGGAATTAATATTATCTGGGTCTTGATATCTTTTATTTTCATTGCACTTTTTAAATTTTCTTAAAATTCTTCTTTTTTAAAACTTGGATATCTTTATTATTGTTGATTAATTATTTAATTTACTTAATTACTTATTTTAACATGATTATTGATACAATTGGCCATAATTTTATATTATATTGAAAAAGTTCTTTTATTTGCCGATTACTACATTCTGTCAGTAGTTTGCCATCAAGTTCATTTTGGTCGATGCATGCACGTATAAGCAATTCTCGTTTGAGAAAGCCGTTGAGCTTGTAGATTACACCTTGCTTTGCCAAGAAGAGGACCTGAAATGCACTGTGGCATCGAGTTGGTAACAAGAAAATCTACATTCCTTCGTCTCCCGATCATGAATACACTGCCACAAGAAAGAAGCTTGCATACGTACAAAACAGGATATGTCTTAAACGACCATGGTCGGAAACGAGTTACGTAGTTTATTCTTCGTATTCCTGCCGTCTGTATTATTTGGTATAACATTCGCGCCCATTTAACAAGATATTTAAAAATAAAATGCGAAGAATCTAATTTGCGTCAGATTTTTAATTAAATATTTAAATAAATTATGAACTTTAATCAATTAGAAAACAGCACTTCTGATAAATATCCAATAATTTGATTAGCGATTTTAGTACAAAGAACAAATTAATTATTAAGATTAAAAACTAATGATTAAAAATTATTGTTGATATTATTAAAGTACCTAAGCATGTACCTGAGAAAAAAAATATACGATATAGAAAATTCGTTTATTATTACTTTAACGAATCTTTCTTAACACTGATGAATTTCAAATACGTTCAGTGTATCTTTTGACCGAATAGTGATTCGCCGGAAACATTCTTTATTCTTGTCTCACATTATTCATTCAAAGCGCATTGTCATGTTGTTTTGCATTCGAGTTGAGCGAACATTTATAACAAACGCCATAATACGAACATTGTTTCTGTTGAATCGTATGTATGGAACTAATATATACTTAAGAAATATTAACTCATTAAATACCATAATTGTAATATAAAGATTGGCATTATTACTTATTGCTATTATTTTTTTCTAATATAAAATATTTTTGAATTCTAATTATTTTTTTCTACAGAGCACGAAATGAGCATATGTGTATGTATATCAAGAAACACGGTAGTGTAACGCGCCAAGTACACACGCAGCGCGAAACCGCCCCCGTGTATCTTCACACGGCGACGAGTTGCGAGTACCCGAAATTTTGAAATCTGGGGTCGATTTATATAAGAAAAGTGTTTTTATTTTTCTTCTACGAATGCCCTACGAGTAAAGATATTACGATGCAAAGTCCGAAATGTAAATATTTCGTTTAAGATACGTCGTTATTATCATCGTCGTCGTCATCATCGCCATCGCTTTCGAAAAATATTGTCGCTTTTACTTTTTCGACACTATGCGGCATATCGCTTTTGATAAACAGCGCGCGCGTTATTATCGACCCAGCAGGTACATCAGGCCAATATATGACTTATGCCAGGATAAGAGCCTATTACGCACAAGGATTGTTGTAATCGTTTACGACTCTGTCGTAAGTCAACGCACAAGGATTGACGTTAGCGTATGTCGTATCCATCGCGTCGCATACGCGACGAATTCATACGCTAACGTCAATCCTCTTGTGCGTTGACTTCTGACACCGGCTTATTACTTACGACAGAGTCGTAAACGGTAAGAACCCCATGGTTCGTCACTCACACACGCACGCACGCACGCACACACACAATCACGTGCACGCACGCACGCACACGCACACATAAATGGAACTAAAATTCTCTCACGTCCTTCTTCGTGGTCCTGGGTTCGGCTAAGAGGGGAATAACGTACATTTTTCAAAATCACCTATAGGGTGTCCAAGAATTCGCGGACACGAAGTGCAGAACGTGACTGTCTGTGCCAAAAGAAACAACTTTTTCCTTTGGCAAAATTTTGCGTCTGAACACTACTTTTTAAATAAGAGCAATTTGAAGCTTACGAATGAACGCTTTAAGTTACGCATGACTCAGGGGCGGCACGCGCACGGCGTGTGTGGCGCATGAGCGTGTATGCTGTTTTTTACTATTTCGCTTAAAATTTAATCAGAACTGCATGATATCTAAATATCGTTATTTTGAATACAACTTACGTAATAAAAAAACATTTTTTAATTAACATCGAAGCTACAACTGAAAGTAAAATAAGTAAATTAGACAATAGGTAGGGGAGACCGGGGCGAAGTCGTCACTACTTTTTCGGTGCCGATTTTTAACAACAAAACAAATAATTTTAGTAAAATGTGTTATACCGTAAAGAGTGAACCCTTGGCTACAAAATTTATAAGGACATTTTTGGTCTACGTCGCTTTGTTCAACTGGTATAGAGTGAAAACGACAAAGGTGCAAAAATTGAAATGTCAAAATTGCTGGGGCGGAGTTGTCATTCCATTCTCGGACTGAATTTTAAATAAAAATTCATAATTCCGATTATGACAAATGATAGGATACATTTTATTAATTATTTTTTAATAGAAAAATGGAAACATTAATTAAAAACACCATGGCGGAAAATAATTACAAGAAAAGCGCACACACTTATGTGCCTTACGCTCGCACGAAATGCACGCTTTCTCGTCAGCTCTATTCTGTCATCTCTGAGCACACGCAGCACATATTATCCAAGTCCTCGCTGGAATCCGACCACTGCTGCTTCTTTGACTTTGATTTTCGCCCGAAGCCTCCATGATATGGCTTGGTGATGACTTCACCCCGGACACAGATTTTAAGTTTCATCGCTCATAAAATATTAGAAATTAACGAAAATAAAAAAATTTTACTGGATTTGTGTTCAGCATGCATTACTCTTCAGAATCACTTATCTCGAGATTCGGAGAGAAAATAATATTTAGAATATTTAAAATTTTCGACGCGCAAAAAATTTTACTTTTGACCTCCGAAAACACGTTTGCCTTAAGGAGGCTCTTACCCGGCTGCTCTAATCAATGTAGCAACCGAAAAATTATTATTAATAATTGGTTATAAAATTATCGGAAAATTAAATAAAAAAATAAATAATGATTTTTACACAGTGTAAAAGTAAGTTATATGTTCTATTAGTGTAAATATTAAAATTTATACAATAAGTCAGTTGACTACGTCAGTGCTAAAGAGCAGAATAATAACATGCGCGTGTTACAATGTCGTCTGCAGCAGTCTGTAGCTAAGTGAGGTGTAGCCGTGTAGCGTTGTAGCGATTGATGCGATGAAGAGATGGAGCCAAAAGAAAGATATAACGTGAGAATGCTGAGAGGGAAAATGAAAGGAAAATTCTCGAAAATAAAGGTTGTCAATGCGTGAGAGAATAATTATGCCGCTACCATACAGCGCAGAGAAAAGACATGTGCAAGTGAGGTTAGAAAGAATAATTAACATTGTTTACTTTTTGATTTTCAAGGTTTGATTGGCAAATAATTGAAACTTATTGTTTATATAGATGTTTAAAAAACGCATTTTACTTATTTACGTGTAATACAACATTTGAAACTTCGCGCGATTTTGACACTCGGAAGATAATTTGCCTAACCTGTCGTACGTCATATTAAAACTACAATATCTTTTATAACTCATCGTCAACACCAAGTTTTCTTCTTATCATTAGAAAGATTATTATTTTAACTACAATTCCTTAGTTTTTTGTTTACCTGGCTCGCAAACTTGCCAAGAAAATACATCACTTCCGGTAAAAATTTTAGTGTTTACCATATGCCCTGTGTTAAAAATGCGAATTTCAATACTGATATTTTTAAAATTTTTATCGTCAACCTATGCTAAAGTTTTGGGCATCGGTTCGTTGTGGTTCACTTTACAACATAATTTAATTTCATAAAGATCTGTCGTTTTATGATCGAGGTAAGAGCCTCCTTAATGAAAATCACAACATGGCATATATCTTACTAAACTCCGTTAGTCACATGGGCACCATAAGTAGTGTTTACAATATTAATGGCGAGTTCACACAACATATAGATTTCGAGATAATTGTAGTGACGACTCCGCCCCGGTCTACTAATCCCTACATGAATAATTTTGATCCAAGATTATTATTCCAACGTTCTAAAAATGTTTGTAGCCCTAAAAAGGCCGATTAAATATTTTAGAGCATGCTTGAATTGCAGACCTTCTATTTGTGTGAACATATTTGCTCTGCGGATAAGATTTTCTTGAGTACATTGGATCATTTCTGGTGTAATGATTGGATCAAAATTATTTATGTATTATCTAATCTACTTATTTTAAAACAATCAAATTATTGGCTCAGAAGATTAAAATTCAAATGTTAAATAAGGAGCTATGAGAGCCAACGCAAGATTTTCGTGCTTTCTATTTTCTCTATTTCTTTGACTTCAATTTTACAAAATTACATTACAAACGTTTCGATTCTACCATTGGATCATTTTCAGTGTTAGTCTAATTTAAGATGTTTTTCGCATTTCAACTTGTATCGTCTGTATTCTTCAAAGTTATTGTCACCATTCTACGTTAATTAGACAAATTAGTATGTTTAAATTTTACAATTTAACTTGCAAAACTTACATTTAAAAGGTTTTGTGCATTTCAACTCATATCGCATCGTGGTCCGAACTTCATAGATTGGATAATATGGTATTGGTAGCAAGAAGCACAATGACGAGTGGCTGAGAAGAAAGATTATAATAACGAATCTGAGCCTAGATGGAGGGGGGACCCTCAGAGTCTCGGAAAAGGGGATGTTAAGAAATAATTTGGGTAGGAGACAATAAATTAAAAATAGGAAAGTATGCTTCAGACAAAAACTCTGTGTCGCTTTGTTTATTTAATCCGTGTTTTTGTTTTTTTATGTGGACCATCTCCGAGGTTAATCTTTTGTTGTAGTTAGATTCTTTGTCTAGAATTTTAACGTTATCTCAATTAAATGTATGATTTTTCGTAAGGCGGTGGTTGGATATAACTGATGGAGAGTTGCCCTTCTTTTTGATATCAGAAATATGCTCTTGTACTTTAGTTGTAAATTCCACATTTTTTACGTTTAATAACACCATTTACAAACAGATTTTTGGCACACTCATGCTATCTCCTTTATCTCCTATTGTAGCCGATTTGGTCTTGCAAGATTTAAAAACCAAAGCATTAGAAAGCCTGCAAACGATATTGGCATTCTATTTAAGATGTGGACGACATATTCCTAGCGACTCCTGGTGAAATGCTCAATAACATCCTAAATATTTTCAATTCGTTTCACGAACGCTTACAATTCACATGTGAGGTTGGTGAGAACAATCGTCTCAGTTTTTTAGATGTATCTGCCATAATTTCTATATAATCACAAAATTATTTTTGATCTGTATAAAAAACCAACTTTTTCAGGCAGATATCTGAACTTTCATTCTCATCATCCAATGACTCACAAAAAAGGCATTGTGTACAATTTGGTGGACAAGATCTCTCTCCTCTCCAATCAAAAATTCCGTGAAAAGAATCTGATTGAAACCATTAATAATCTATCTGAGAATGGCTATCCTTTCATTTTTCAACAATAAGAACCAGAGTAAAATTTTTGGCGTATAAGGAAAATAAAAATGACACAGATGAAAATAGCAACACACAACACACGACACACACAACAAAGAAAAGAAATTTATGGTTCTTTATGTTGAAACCATCTCCGAGAAGTTCTTGCCTATAACTAAAAGATGTAATTTAACAGTAGCATTCTCCATAGGGGAGACTGGGGCAAACTTGACACTAGGCTTTTTGCCAATTTAAATCTATCGTAGAAACTTGCCTTTCCTACTGTAAATGCGTCTTTATGTGCCAGTATTATCAACGGAATTTGGTAACATTCTGAGTTATAGTGTAATTTTTAACGCGACATAAGCGTTTTTGATAGTGAAAAGTAATTTTTCTGATCTCTCGAAAATGTCTACTCTTTCATCGAGCTTTACTCTTGCGAATCTACCGGTAAGTAATTTTGATGGGAAATTCGATGCTTTATACGAATCCGATAATAGTTTTTGCATATTTTCAAAATTTTTATATTTTTGGAGTTACAAAAGTAAAAAACGACGTTCGGGGCAAAGTCGACACGCTGTTTTATTGGCTCCAAATAATAAACGATGCTTGTGATGCAGCTATATGGCCTATGACAAATGTGTGCGCACGTGTAATCGCGAATTTACTTGCATAAATTGTTTTTCAGACATGAGTTTAGATGAAAATAATTGAATGTTCAACAATTTTTGTTCTCATTATTTCTAATGATTGTTTTACTTAATTCCAAATTTTTGTACTTTCTAAATACACGATAAACAAATGTATATTTAGTTTCAGACAATAAAAAATAAGTTCCAGATCAAATTGTGTCGATCAGGCAAAGTGTCGAGTTTACCCTGGCATTTTTCAATTTGAAAATTTGTCTTTGCGTCACTTTTCCTTTCCTGGGGGCAAAACTAAGCGACGTACAGCAAAATTTCCTTAAGCAATTTTGTACCTGAAGAAACGCTCTTTAAATGTGTACCATTAAATTTGCTTGAAAATTTTAATTAATTGTTGAAAATTGCCTTTGAAAAAATTCTGTCGAGTTTGCCCCGGTCTCCCCTACTCATTACCCTAAAAAGTTTCATAAGAATGGGAAAAGATCCACAAAATCGATTGTCCCATAACGGTGTTGTATATACCCAAGATTTCGTGTCATGATTGTGAAGCCACGTATGTATAGGGCAGACAAAACGCCAACTTAAAACTAAAGTACAAGAGCATATTTCTGATATTAAAAAGAAGGGCAGCTCTCCATCAGTTATATCCAACCACCGCCTTACGAAAAATCATACATTTAATTGGGATAACGTTAAAATTCTAGACAAAGAATCTAACTACAACAAAAGATTAACCTTGGAGATAATCCACATAAAAAAACAAAAATACAGATAAAATAAACAGAGCGACATAGAGTTTTTGTCTGAAACATACTTTCCTATTCTTAATTTATTGTCTCCTACCTAAATTATTTCTTAACATCCCCTTCTCCAAGACTCTCTGGTCCCCCCTCCATCTAGTCTCAGATTCGTTATTATAATCTTTCCTCTCAGACACTCGTCATTGTGCCTCTTGCTACCAATACCGTATTATCCAATCCATGAAGTTCGGACCACGATGCGATACGAGTTGAAATGCACAAAACCTTTTATATGTAAGTTTTGCAAGTTAAATTGTAAGATTTAAACATACTAATTTGTCTAATTAACGTAGAATGGTGACAATAACTTTGAATAATACAGACGATACAAGTTGAAATGCGAAAAATATCTTACAATTAAATTAATGACAAGAACAGGGAAATAAATGTAAATGACGTAGAATACTGAGTAACAATGAAGATGATTCAATGGTAGGATCGAAACGTTTGTAATGTAATTTTGTAAAATTGAAGGCGAAGAAATAGAGAAAATAGACAGTACGAAAATCTTGCGTTGGCTCTCATAGCTCCTGCTTATTTTACTTTTAGTTGTTGCTTCAGTGATATTAATTAGAAAATGTTCTTTTATTACTTTCGTAACTTTCCCCGGCCCTGGTGGATAAATTATTTTTTTTTCCTGTTTCTAGAAGACCCCAGAAATAGTTTCCAATGATTAGTTCAGGTTTCGCGAGTAGGCCAAAAATGGCTTATTTTTAACATCCTCCTTTGACAGTTGGTGACAGTTATATACGGTTATATACACTATATACAGTTATATGTATATACAAGTGTATTGTATAAATAAATGTGAACAAATGTTTTGCGATTCATGAATTGAGTGGTATACGTATACATGTTGTGACATGCTTATAGTAGAGGTTAGTAATACAGTAAATTAGGTTACCCGTCAATTAATAGCGACATTACATTAATATTATACGTTTTTACTAAATAATACTCATGTATATTGTGTAATACAACATATACATGTTGTATATAACAATTAGGTATATTGTTGAAATTATAATATTGATGTAACGTCTGTGTTTATTATGTTTACTAGATTAATATTATTATATATCAATTACTTTTTAGTAATACATTTTACGTAGTAAAAAAGATTCTGAGAAGAAAAATTGTCGCTCATGTTCAGTTTGTTTCCAATATACTTAAACTATCACGATATCAGTAAATAAGGAAATGATAATTGAAATGATAATTTATGGATATATATTTTGCTTCTTACTTCAATTAGGTCATATTATGTTATTTACAACTTCAATATAGTATCTGGTTGATATATTATATTCAGTAGAACAAATTAATAATAGTCCT
Source organism: Temnothorax nylanderi (assembly GCF_030848795.1). Lineage (NCBI taxonomy): Eukaryota > Metazoa > Arthropoda > Insecta > Hymenoptera > Formicidae > Temnothorax > Temnothorax nylanderi. The sequence continues at coordinate 99,108 of NW_027249506.1, read as the reverse complement.
TGCTTGCAATTCAAGATGTAATTGATAATGCGAATACATGTTCAGTAGACCAAATAATAGTCCTTGCTTACAATTCAAAATGTAATTGGTAATGCGAATATATGGCTCAAATTTATTCGAAAAATGTTTTGGGATAAAAATTTAAAGGATTACAGTTAAAGCAGATAACAGTTTGCGCTTTTGGTTAAAGCAGAGAATACTCTGCGTTTATGCTTTTTATTACTCTCTGCTTTAGTAAGATTATAACTTTAAGACATATAATTGAAGGATGTTGTAAATAACATATGATCAATTAGTAAGAAGTCAAATATATGTACCTATATCAATAAATTATTATTTCTTTACTTACCAACATCGTGATATTTTAAGTATTACTTATTTTTCAAAAAAATGTATGAAATCTTTAAATTGCGCCAATTACATGTATTACCTCGAAAAATAACTTTAAAAAATTAAATTCAAGTGATACATATCTTTGTATTTCCCCGTAGACAGATAGCCTCAGTCTTTCCTATATTGTTTTTAAAAATAATTGTTGTGCAACTACTTTTTCCTCTTCTAAAAAGAGCATGTCATCGATACTCGAATCTATCGAAGTATTGTTGTCGCTTTTCCGCGATGCCGATTGGTTCTCTCTCTGCGCTTACTTCATGAGCGGCTGTCATGGCATATTTTGATAGTTGTATAGCTATAATAGTGTATAATAATAACAGTGAAATATTATAGTTAAATAGCGCGCGCGTAGCGCGCGCCTGTGATGTCTAGTAAAAAATGAAACCCAAGTGGTACATATTGTATTCCCATTCAAGGGTCTTTCTATTCCAACTCAAGTGATAATAGCTGTAATTAATAAAATTATAATATTACAAAGAATTATTTTAATCACAAAGAATTAAACAGTACAAAATGAGAATATTTAATTAAAATAAAATAAATACATTTTTCTTGTAATATATGTATATGCATATGCATAGTAATGTTATTTACAAACACTAAGAGGATTTTAAACGAATGACCAGACTTCGATGGAATAGCGCTCTTATCTAAACAGAATTATACATATTGATTATTATTAACATTTTAATTTCCGTTACCTACGTTACCGTTGTGGCCAAAGTGCTCAGAATGTATATATGTAGGTATTGAAAAAAATGCCAAGTAGTTTTTTGCTAAATAAAGATAAAAGGTATTCATGTTTTTACTATTCCAATATCCAGCAAAGATTTTTGTAATGTTGCTCATATTAACTATATTACATTGACCATATTTTCTGGCAGAAAGTAAAGGACAAAACAGAGGGTATTTCCCTTTACACAGCCAGCTCCGATGACCTTGACCTTGACATATGTTGTCAAGGACATAACCCTGAGTAACTTTTCCTTATAACTTAATCGTCGCTCATTGCTTATTTAAAAGTTATAAACAAAAAAAGTGTGAGAAATTTACAAGTTTGTATCAGTGCTAAAGGAAGTAATTTGCTGATATATGTGTATAGACAATACACATGTGAGTGGGGGAGGGGCGGTAGCCTTGTACGGTTCGGGTTTTCAACTTTCCACACGAACCGAGGTCCACCCCCACCCATCCCTCCCCCGCTTACATGTGTACTGTTTACACACACATCAGCACACATATGAGCAAATTACTTCCCTTACAATTAGTATTGACACAAATTCGTATATTTTTTTAACTTTTTGTTCGTAACTTTTAAATAAGCAATGAGCGACGATTAAGTTATAAAGAAAAGTTACTCAGAGTCATGTCCTTGACAACATATGTCAAGGTCAAGGTCATCAGGGCCGGTTGTGTAAAGGGAAATATTTACCTCCTTTTTTTTCTTTTAAAAAGGGCATGTCATCGATACTCGAATCTATCGAAATATTGTTGTCGCTTTTCCGCGATGTCGATTGGTTCTCTTGTTGCGCTTACTTCATTAGCGGCTGTCATGGCAGCCGCTCATTTTGACAGTTGTGTGGTTAATAGTGTAAAGGCCCCCGCACAATCAAAAATATATAAGGAACAAGGAACAGATATTAACGATTAGGAATAAGAAATCAGGAATAAAGCTGGTGTAGCATTAATACACGTCTTCTGATAGGTAAAAATCTATTGCCTATGTTATTTCCTGTTTCTGTTGCTTGTGTTTTTCGTGTGTCCAGCTTTATTCCTGATTCTTTAGTCCTAATCGCTAATATCTGTTCCTCGTTCCTTATATTTTTTATTGTGCGGAGGCCTTAATGGTAACAGTGAAATATTAAAGATAATAAATAGCGCGCGCGTAGCGCATCTGTGATGTCTAGTTTTCTAAAAAGTAATAAGATCGCAAAGTTGCGCCAATTAAAACTAAAATTATATCTACTTATTGTATAATTTTTTTCATTACTATTTATTGCTCTGGTATTTTTTTGCTCTGATTAAAATATTATAATAGGAGTCTTTATTTATCGACGCAATTGGCAATTATCGTAACAATGTATCACGACGTTTCGACCCGGGGGATTGGGTCCTTCTCAAGTGTCTAACAACAAGAACGGTAACGCAGGAAAAAGATAATTAGTTAAAAGATCTAACAGTAAAAAACGCGGAAAATACAATAAGATTATAGAAATAATGTCCTACCTAAATAAGCATGGAGCTACATACACGTACGAACATCTCAGAATATGAGAATTTTGACCGAAAAAGTCATAAGTCAAAGCTAAATAAAAAATCATTTCGTTAAGAGGCGTCATTAGGTGAAAATGAGGTATACACAGATAGATAATTACATATTCGATTCCGCGGAGCACCTTGATGCGAGTTACATAGTGTTCAAAGACGGAGACCGGTCGGAAGCACGCACACGACTGACAAAATTAAGCAATGTTGTGAGGTTAAAAGAATAAACATCGCGGGTTCATATACTGGAGATGACTTTGTCGTAAATAGGATTTAGATTTTCGGTATCCTTTTGTAGGTTGACGGTGTTCGCTTGATTTTTGATGAAAAACATTTCTAGGCGAGCTAGGTAACATACTCGACGTATTTAACGGCTACCACCCACGCCTTAAATTTACGCATGAATTGGAGAATAATGCTTCTCTGCCATTCTTGGATACAATTGTTATCAGGGAAGGAAACAATTTATTAACTAACTGGTACCGAAAACCCACTTTCTCTGGTAGGTACATCAATTTTTTCTCGAGTCACCCTCTTAAGTACAAGATCAACACGATAAATAGTCTCACAGACCGTGCGATCTTACTCTCGGACGAACGTTTCCACCGAGAGAATATTGAAATTGTAAAAACAATTCTTTTTAACAATTCCTTCCCTGATAACTTGATTAACCGACGCATTAATACAAGATTAAAACAGCTCCGTTACCCTCGCGATAATAATGCACACACCGACGCGTTTGATGCTCGCAGATACCTGGCCATACCGTTTGTCAAGGGTCTCAGCGAGGATATACGTTTTACACTGAATAAAGTGGGTCTCGACACGGTATACACCATCCCGAAAAAGCTCGACTTAATAATTAAGAAAGGAAAAGACAAACTTAATAAGGACCGTGAAACCGATCTTGTATACAGAATAAACTGCGGTAATTGCGACGCATCTTATATCGGGCAGACAAAGAGATACTTGAAAACGCGGATTAATGAGCACCGGAATGATATTAAGAAAGACGAAGGATCCCGCTCGGTAGTAAGCAAGCACCGCGCGTTTCACCAACACGATTTCAAATGGTTAGAAGTAGACATACTACATAAAGAGAATAATGTCAGGAAGCGTGAAATAGCAGAAATGTTTTTCATCAAAAATCAAGCGAACACCGTCAACCTACAAAAGGATACCGAAAATCTAAATCCTATTTACGACAAAGTCATCTCCAGTATATGAACCCGCGATGTTTATTCTTTTAACCTCACAACATTGCTTAATTTTGTCAGTCGTGTGCGTGCTTCCGACCGGTCTCCGTCTTTGAACACTATGTAACTCGCATCAAGGTGCTCCGCGGAATCGAATATGTAATTATCTATCTGTGTATACCTCATTTTCACCTAATGACGCCTCTTAACGAAATGATTTTTTATTTAGCTTTGACTTATGACTTTTTCGGTCAAAATTCTCATATTCTGAGATGTTCGTGCGTGTATGTAGCTCCATGCTTATTTAGGTAGGACATTATTTCTATAATCTTATTGTATTTTCCGCGTTTTTTACTGTTAGATTTTTTAACTAATTATCTTTTTCCTGCATTACCGTTCTTGTTGTTAGACACTTGAGAAGGACCCAATCCCCCGGGTCGAAACGTCGTGATACATTGTTACGATAATTGCCAATTGCGTCGATAAATAAAGACTCCTATTTTAAATTAACATTAGCGGATTAACTCATTCTGATTTAAAATATTATATCCAATTAAGAATAATATAGATAAGACTTTATTAAGTCACCTAAGTCCAATTTTCATGAAATTATACAGGTAAGGTAGTACTTACTAAATGTAGTTGAAGCCACTCCGCTAATGCGGAGTTGCGGAAATGTCTAGTTTCCGAGAAAATCAAATTTTAATTGTTCGGCTTAATTAGCGTTTTTCAAGATTTTGATATAAAAAATAAATATTAATAAAAATTCTAAAATATTTTGCTGAAATATTTAATTTATTAGGAAACTATATCTACAGTGTTGACAAAATATTATAGAAAAAAAAACAACAAATCAAAGAAGCTCATTTCCTTACATTTTTCGCACTATAAGCACCGGGAGTTGTGGAATGGCCTTCGCTTCGCAGGGAAAGTTGGAAACTTATGTGGAATCGTACAATGCTAGACTTCGCTTCACACCAAGTAGTATGCGGAAAACTCCATTTTTGCGTGGAAATTGTAAACCCATGCAAAAATAACGTTCTATTTATGAAACTTTTTGTTAATAACTTTTTAATACAACTTTTAATACAACGAGAGATGATATCGAAAAATGTAACGCGAAAATAAGCTTGTTTGATTTTCTTGATAATTATATTTTGACAACCTACAGTTTCCTAATACACTAATGAAACATTGCTACAAAATATATTTAAATTCTAATTATTTTTTATCGAAATCTTGAAAAACATTAATTAACAGAATAATAACTTCTCTTTTCGCCAGTGATAGAATAACAATTAAAGCAACTTAATCGACTGTGACTGGCAATATATAACGTCTTTCCGATATGAACATAGAAAAAACTGTGAGCCAACTCGCTTTGTCGGATTCACACAGCACTTTTTCGGATCACATCGAGACATTATTAATTTCGACCATCGCTTTTGGTCAGTTGATGTAATTTCTAAGTTGAATATTTTATTGCGAAAAAAATATTACCCCAGCCAGGGTTTGAACCTGGAACCTCCCGTATACCGTGCGGGCGTCGTGCCAATTCGACCACTGGGGCTGTGGTAATATTCTTATCGCAATAACAACTATAAGATGGAGCACCGATTCTTTTAGTCTACGGTGTATAATAAACAGAATAATAACTTCTCTTTTCGCCAGTGATAGATTTTCTATGTTCATATCGGAAAGACGTTATATATTGCCAGTCACAGTCGATTAAGTTGCTTTAATTGTTATTCTATCACTGGCGAAAAGAGAAGTTATTATTCTGTTTATTATACACCGTAGACTAAAAGAATCGGTGCTCCATCTTATAGTTGTTATTGCGATAAGAATATTACCACAGCCCCAGTGGTCGAATTGGCACGACGCCCGCACGGTATACGGGAGGTTCCAGGTTCAAACCCTGGCTGGGGTAATATTTTTTTCGCAATAAAATATTCAACTTAGAAATTACATCAACTGACCAAAAGCGATGGTCGAAATTAATAATGTCTCGATGTGATCCGAAAAAGTGCTGTGTGAATCCGACAAAGCGAGTTGGCTCACAGTTTTTTCTATGTTCATATCGGAAAGACGTTATATATTGCCAGTCACAGTCGATTAAGTTGCTTTAATTGTTATTCTATCACTGGCGAAAAGAGAAGTTATTATTCTGTTTATTATACACCGTAGACTAAAAGAATCGGTGCTCCTTCTTATAGTTGTTATTGCGATAAGAATATTACCACAGCCCCAGTGGTCGAATTGGCACGACGCCCGCACGGTATACGGGAGGTTCCAGGTTCAAACCCTGGCTGGGGTAATATTTTTTTCGCAATAAAATATTCAACTTAGAAATTACATCAACTGACCAAAAGCGATGGTCGAAATTAATAATGTCTCGATGTGATCCAAAAAAGTGCTGTGTGAATCCGACAAAGCGAGTTGGCTCACAGTTTTTTCTATGTTTATATCGGAAAGACGTTATATATTGCCAGTCACAGTCGATTAAGTTGCTTTAACATTAATTAAGCCAAATATTAAAAATTTGAATGTTTCAAAAACTATAGGCACTTCGCACTACTCTTATGAAAAAGTAGTACTGGTTTTAATACTGGAAAAAGTATTGGTGAAAGTACTGGAGACATAAGTACTCAAAGTACTACTAAATTCGACCATACTGACTTCGTCAGTACTCCTTCCCAGTACTCTTCCAATACTCATTCAGTACTCCCTTCAGTACTTCCTCTAGTGTACTCCCTCCAGTACTCCCTCCAGTACTTTCTCCAGTATTCCCCCCAGTACTCCCTCCAGTACTCCCCCCAGTACTCCCTCCAGTACTCCCTCCAGTACTCCCTCCAGTACTCCCACCAGTACTCCCTCCAGTACTCCCTCCAGTACTCTTTTAGTACTTATCGAATAATCGTGGGATACTAACGTGTGGTACAGGCGCAGTAAGGGAGAGTGGACACCCTTGAACCACGTTTTTTCAAATCACATTAAAAATAATTTTTAATAACTTCATTATAATATAAATGAGACTATTCGATGTTTAATATAATAAACTTTGTTTATAAATGATTTAAGAAGTAAATTTTCAGAAATATTTTGCAAAAATAATGATATTTTGAAATGTTGCGTTTGTCACAGTGGACCCCACGCGTGGGATCGATTGAGCCATAGCTAGGGTACACTGTGACGTGTAATGTGAAAGGTAAGGTACCCTGTGACACGTAGAAGAGATCTGTTTAAATCCTGTTTATTACAAATTTTTGGTCAATTGAAAAACCAAGACTGTGTTAGAGAACCAATTTATCAATAATCGTGTCATATTTGTTTCATCAGATGACCTAAGAAATTGAAAATTGAAAACAAAGTCCTATAACCTCACTTTTTGTCGTAACCTAGCAGAGATCAACGAATATTGCCTCACAGCGACTCGATTACATGTGATCTGTAACTAAAGGGTGAAAAAAAGAGAAAATAAAAGTGTGGATATGATTATCGATGGAAATTATTTCATTTTATAGGAAAATTTAGGCACTAACATTTACTATTCCGCGATCGAAACACACTACGGAAACTCGCGCTGTCACGTAGGTAGGTTAGATAGTTCTGTAAGCGTGGCACAGAGGACCCCATCAACCTGCGTCACATTGGACCCCACTAAACATCGATATTATTTATCGTAAATATTTCAGATACAGAACAATTAAACGTTTTTGTGCGCACGTTGGTATTGAACCTAGATCCCAACAAACGTCTTATGAATTTTTTTTTAACTGTAGAATCCCTAGAAATTCATACATATCAAAAAGTTATGACAAGTAAAAATTTACTTTGCAAGGCTCCAATTACATATCTGCCTTTAACTAAAGTATATATGCTTATTTCGGCATAATTTTTTGATGGAAGTTATATGTTTTGAAAACGAAAGTTTTCATACCCACCGTCACTATTTTGCAGAACGTTAATACAGAAAACTCGCACTGTCACATTGGACTCCGTGGCTCAAGGAAGCCCACTCTCCCCTACTTACGCAGTACTATCCAAGTAGAACAAAAAGTCAAGATGATATCAAAATAACGTCATATTGATAGTTTAGTGTGTTAATTTAGTATTTTATTAATTTAGTATTTCCAAGATACGTTACGAAAAAGTAGTACTAGCAATCAGTACTCAGTACTGAGTGATCAGTACTCGTAGTATTGACAGTATTAGTATGTTAATACTCATGAATATTGCAGAATGGTCAGTACTGTGCCTATTAGTTTCTTACAGTACTGGCAGTGCTATCATGATAGTACTCCGAATATTAATCTGATAAAGTACTGACCACTTCAATACTTTGAAGTACTAATGAGTATTATTGCTTGTAGTACTGCCAGTACTGTAAGCACTGACAGACACAGTACTGACCATTCTGCAGTATTCATGAGTATTAACATACTAATACTCTCAATACTACGAGTACTGATCACTCACAATACTGAGTACTGATTGCTAGTACTACTTTTTCGTAAGGGTAGTGGCTGTGATTACATCTAATAAGTATTACGTACCTGTAAAATTTCATCAAAATCGGACTTGGATGATTTACTAAAGTTAATCCATAACATGTTCCTGATATATGATTATGAAGTTAAATATCAAGACAAATATATGTCCACAAAAAATTCTTGAAGATATGAAGAGGTGTATCTAAATGGTGCAACAGGTTTAACCAAAGAAAATAAATAATAATATAAAAAAAGATATTAAAATAAAAAGGTATTCAATGAAAAAAACTTAGCTACTGCCAACTGCTCAAGACATTTGCTCGATTTGATCTAAATTTTAATTAATAACTTAATTGAAGACTTTACATTCAGTAATTTTATTACCATTTTGCTACTTTCCCAGTGAAAATACATTTATTTTCAATTTACTATATGTATGATATTGCAACAAGAAGGTTCAATCAGCGAGAATTTGTAATCCTTAAACAATTATTATATATACAATTTGTCTGCAAAGTTCCCAGAATAATTTAATACAAAGTTAATTTTAAAAAATATAGAAAAATTTATTTTTCATTTTTCAACACAATTCTCTCCCTATTCTATACACGTCTTATTGTTAGATCTAGAAGCCTCTGAAATACTCTGAAAAAAATTCTTTTTGTTTTTATGTGCCTCGTCAGAGGTTTTCTTTATAGAACTAAAGTGCTTTCCCTTCATGGACACTTTTACCTTGGAAAAAAGATCAGGAATATGGAAGGTAAATGATATAGTCACTTGACGTTTAGCTAAAAACTTATTTTCAACTATCGACACGTGAGCGGAAGCATTGTCATGATCTATTCTTTAAAATATGATAAAGGTAACAATACGCTTAACAAAAAACTTTCTCATTAACCATAAAACAGGACTGAACAAAAAAATTTCTTATAACACTGTTCAACAAAAAAATGTTCAAGAACAACAAATTATTGTTTCTCGTAGGTTTTTGTATGCAAAATACGATTTTGTTTATTAAATTACCTTTTTCAAAAAAGGTAAAAAAAGGCACCAAGTACACGCAATGTATTTTGTAAATTCAAAAATTCAACCTAAGTAGTTGCTTTATTTCTCCTTAACAAAATTATATATCATCACAAAGTTACGTTACCTAGCTTAACCTAAGTGATATGTATAAATCCAAAAATCCAACCTAAGTGGTAATAGCTTTAATTTCTCCCTTAACAAAATTATTATATCACAAAATTATGTTACCTAACTCAACTCAAGTGACATGTATTTAAAAAAAAAATGTGAATCGAAATCTTTAAATTGCGCCAATTGCAAAGAGAATATATATATTGCTTTGAAAAATAATTGTTGTGCAACTACTTTTAAAAAATAAAACGCAAGTGGTACATATCTTTGTGTTCCCATTCAAGGGTCTTCCTATTCCAACCCAAGTGGTAGTAGCTTTAATTCTCCTTAACAAAATTATAATATTACAAAGAATCATTTTAATCACAAAGAATTAAAGAGGTAAGAGTACAAAATAAAAACATTTTATTTCGCTCATAAAGCTTTTTCTACGAGGAAGCCTGTTTTTTTATGCATAATTATTTGTAGATATTTAGACGGCAGTGTGGTCTAGTAGTAGAGCGCCAGACTCGTAATCTGAGAAACCAGGTTCGAGTCCACTTGAGCACGTAAACATGGAATTTATTTCCGAAAGCTGCGCCCTCCGTGCGAGAAAAGGACTCTGGTGTGGAGAAAACTGGGCTCCGTCTTTCGGAAAGAGACGTTAAGCCGTTAGTCCAACGGGTTAAGTGAGAGGAGAAGGGTAGTGATGGATGAGAATTGTAACCCTAAGGGGATCGATTAAAAACTTCCATTTACTCCTATTGGCTATATATATATATATATCAGAGGACGGCTGTGCATGTGGCGAGATGGGCAGTAAACACAAGAATCTATGGAACACTCTATTTATTCTATATCAGTATATTACTCTGTAACTCAAACACGTCTGAACACGACGACACTCCAGGCTCTAGTGCACACGACCGTGACGACCGCACGCAGACAACGACCGTAACGCACGAGTGGCGCTTAGAACGCGCGCCACACAGGAGCTGCCCTCTCTAGAGGCGGGAGCGCATCGCTCGTTCAAAGCCCGGCTCTCAATACTCCCTCCCTTTGTGCGAGCGATCCGTGGTCCTTCTCTACATTTAGTCCTTATCTGAAACACAACAAGAATCAGTTATCGAGTAAGATTAATCTCTAATTTTGTTTAGACTCTATATTCATTATCTTATCTCTTAGATATGCAAATGCTTCCAAAGGTAAAGGTTTTGTCATAATGTCCGCCAAATTTTCTTTGGTCTCAATCCATTCGACTTTCACCTTCCCTTGATCAACACACTGTTTAATAAAATCTCCATGAGTGTCAGCCATATGTTTTCTGTTTCCAGTTTTTTCTCTTTCTCTTAAGTTTTTCTTTATTTCCTCTAAGTTGTCATAAAACATTTTAAGTTTGTGACTTCCATCCTTCTTAGTGCAGTTTCCTGCTGCTCTGTTGTCACACCAGATTGTTACAGGCAAGAATGTTTTTCCAACAACATATCTGAGCGACTTGTCCAACGAGATTACTTCTTGACAGGCCTCACTCATTGCTAGATACTCTGCTTGACAAGTAGAGAGTGTAACATATGTCTGTTTATGACTTCTCCATGCTATCACATCTTCAAATAGTTTGATTATATATCCTCCAGTGGATGTAGAATCAATGCAATCTCTGAAACTAGCGTCTGTTAGTGACTCTAACACGTCTGTTTTACCTCTAAATATTAATCCTCGATTCGCAGTTCCTCTAAGATATCTGAAGACTCTTTTTACATCTTGTCAGTCTTCTTCTGTAGGCTCTAATTGTTTCCTTGCTAAATAATTCACTGCAAAAGCTATATCAGGTCGTGTAGCATTCGCTAGATACATTAAGCTTCCTATTGCTTCTCTATAAGGTACTCTTATAATTTCTTTTCCAGTGTTCTTTTCTTCTAATTCACTCCTTTTGTTTTTGTTGCTCATCCTTCTGGTAACCATAGGAGTGCTCTGAGGCTTGCATTCATTCATATGGAACTTTTCCAGTACGCTCTCAGTATATTGCATCTGATGAATGCTCATATATCTTTCTTCTTTGTTTCGTTCTATTGTTATTCCCAGAAAATTCTTGGGTTCTCCAAGATTCTTCGTCTCAAAGATTTTACTCAACTTCTCTATGATTTCCTCTAATTTCTTCAGATCATTGCTTGCAACTAACATGTCATCTACACAAAGTAATATGATCACTATTTTGCCTTCTTTCCTCCACGTGAACAGGCATGGCTCATGTAGATCATTCTCTAATTCAAGTTTCTTAGCCTCTTCCGAAAACCTCTTATTCCATCTTTTCGGACTTATTTTCAATCCGTACAAAGCTCTATTTAGTTTACACACCTTTGTCTTCTTGGTGTTTTCATTCACTTCTACTCCGTCTGGAATTTCCATATATATTTCTTCTTCTATGGTTCCATTCAGGAATGCAGTTTTCACATCTAGTTGGCGGGTATATAAATTATACTTGTTTATTATTGCCAATATGGATCTAACCAAAGACAATCTCGAAACCGGTGCATATGTCTCTTTCAGATCATACACATTTTTGTCTTTACATCCTCTTATCACCAGTCTCGCTCTATATCTGGTTGATCCATCTGCTTCTAATTTCCTCTTAAATACCCATCTTGAATCTATAATGTTAGCTCGTTTACCATCCATCATCTCTGTCGGTCTATCAACAAGCATCCATACTTGATTGGTCTGCATAGACTCAAGTTCTTCTATTACAGCATTTTTCCAATTCTCTCTTTCGCTGCTTGTCATCGCCTCTTCATATGTCGAGGGCTCTCTATGTAATGATGCCAGAAGACATCGACTCAATTCATCTTCATTCTCTATATTCTGTTGAATATTTTTCACAGTAGTATAATTAGCAAAGCTAATATCTTCTATTACTCTCCGCACGTTAGTGTCTCCATTATCTTCTAGTTTTCTTTTGGTTTTACTTCTAGTCATTGGAGTTTCACTTTCCTTTTGTTCGACCTTCTGTTTCGGTTTGTCTAGTTGTGTTGTTTGTTTTCTCGGTCTACCTCTTTTCCTTTTCTCAGGAATCTCTAGTTTTTGTTCTCCATTTTCCTCATCTTCTACGAATTCTTTCAACCAGTTTCTATTTGAGTTTTTTTCTTCTTCTGTTTGACTGTTTTGATATACATTTTTATATGTTACCTTTTCATTAAATCGAATGTGTCGGGACTCTATAAATTTTCTTGTACTTGGATGCCAGAGTATATATCCAGTGTCGGTATATCCCACCAACACACCTCTAATAGCTCTCTTATCAAATTTCGACTTAGGCTTTGGTACTCTTGCATATCCAATGCATCCGAATCTCTTTATTTGCTCAAAATGACAACTCGTTTCTGGTGAAAACTTCTTCAACGGGATCTCGTACTCTATAGTCTTATGTGGAGATCTGTTGTACGCGTGCACAGCAGCGTCAACTGCCAACTCCCACATACTCTTTGGTAATCCCGAGTCGAACATATATGTTCTTACTTTCTCTTGCAACGTTTTGTTGAACCTTTCTGCAACTCCATTGTGTTCCGGAGTGTACGGTGGTGCAAATATGGCTTCTATCTTTTCTCTTTTTAGCACCTCTCTAAATGTACCTCCCGTGAATTCCTTGCCTTGGTCTGACTTCACGTAACACAGCTTTTCTTCTTTTCCTAGTAGATTTCTGGCGGATATTAGATATTTCTCTAGAGCCTCTCCCGATTCATCTTTCGTCTTCAGAGAGTAGGCTTTCGCTAATCTAGAATAGTCGTCTATAAAAGTAATTATAAACCTCTTTTGTCCTGGATAGGATGTAGGTTTTATTGGCCCCATGATGTCCGTATGTATTACCTGTAGTGGTCTCTGTGCTCTATTTCTGTTTTCTTTAAACGGCAGTTTTGCCATCTTTGCCATTATACAGACTTCACACTCTAATATGGAGTTATTAAACTTAACTGTCTCTAATCTCTTTTCTACTTTTTGTAGCTGTCTTAGATAGTTTAACGACGCATGACCTAATCTAACATGCCATAACATCGCCTCATTTATTTTCTCTAATTTCTTTACTTTTTCAATTACTGAGCTTTCACACATTTCTTCTATATTCTCTATTGTCTGTATATTCTCTAACTTAATGACTTGCTCGAGTTCAGCATTGTTGTGTTCTATATTTTCGTTCACATTTGTGAGTTCTCCTTTATTCTCCCTCCCAATCGCAGGAAGCTCACTATGTGGAACAATTTCTGCTCTACATCTGTACACAGCACATTCTACATTGTCATTGTCCTCTATATTATTATTTTTTACCTCAAATTGTATAATCCAATTTGGTTTCTCATAGACTCCTTCAAAAACTATTTTATTTGTCAGTTTATTGTAAACTTTAAACACTTTATCATCTAAATAAATATTGAACCCTGCATCAGCCAACTTTCTTAGAGATAATAAATTTTCGGATACTTCCTTTGTAGCAATTACATTTGTTAATTTAATGACTCTCTTTTCTTTTTCATTCGTTATTAACAAAATATCTCCTTTACCATCTATCGAAATGTCTGCAAGCTCATTTTTATTCGCGCATTTAATAACTTTATCTTTACATTTTTCAAAATTGGACAGAATAATATTCTTATTCACAATATGATCTGTAGCACCCGAATCTACAATAAAATTGACTAACTCTTTTGAACTATCTCTATCTTCTATTAATTTAACCATGCATAATTTACCTTCTTTTGGTTTTCCTTCAATTGCTGTTTTCGTTGGTATAGGTTTCTTGGCTGGTTGTATTTTGGTTATTTTTCCTCTGTTATCTACTCTTTTTGTGCCTTTTTGCACAAATCTACCCTTTTTCTTTATATTTTTATTAACGGTTTTATTTAAATACCTTTTTCCTCTAAATCTGTTCGCCTGGGCTCCAGCATTAGGACAGCTGTCCCCTTTATGTCCTCGTATCTCCTGGCAATAGTAGCAGAACCAGGACCCTGATTCTACTAACGGACAGTCTTTTGCCACATGGCCCAACCGGTTGCATCTATAGCACTTGACTTCTTCTGCAGCAGCCCTCTGTACCCTGATTTCGGGTTTCTCTAACTTTTCTCTACTCTCGCTCTTAATCTCTGCTTCTAACTGCATCATAAAAGACTTTATTTCATCTATGTTCATTTCTTTAAGATTAGTTTGTCTTCTAATTAAATCTACATTCCTCAGCTCTGGTACATTAATTGACACAGCCTGATAAAATGCAGATCTAATCTCTTGTTCTGCGAGAGGTACTGCATCTTCACATGATTCATATTCTCTAATTATTGAATCGAAGCGTTCGCAAAAATCACTTACTTTTTCGTCTTTTCTCATTTTAACTTGATAAAGTCTAGCTCGTACTGATACATGAGTAACGTTTACTTCACTCTTTTTATATCCTCTTAATTTCTTCAAAATTTCTTTCGGGTCTTTTTCATGTAAAATTCTTTTATGATAATTTTCATCTAAATGATTGATTATAATATCTCTAACTAGACTTTTTCTCTTAGCAACTTTTAATTCGGAAAGATTTTCTGGACTTTCAATGTTTGAATCTATTACATCTAACAAATCGTTATTCATTAACTCGGATTTCAAATAATCTATCCAAAGATCAAAATTGGATTTTTGCGTCAGCTTATATTATCTTCTAATATGCAACCTTTGACTGTTTAGTTCCACCTCTAAAGCGCTTTTAATTGTCTCTAAACTTCTATTTTTCTCGGCTGAACAGACTGCTGTTTCATCTAACTTTTTCTTTTTGGACTCTATTTCTAATTCTTTAACTGTTTGTATGCTGTTCTCTACTGTGCTTTGCGTATTTTTGTTATTTACCTCTAACCGTCTAAGCTTCATTTTCTCTTTTTCAAGATTTACACGGGCGACTTCCACCATGTTATCCATCATCGAGGTTGCTTTAGTCATAACTTTATCCATTTTTAACACAGTATCCATTCTTGTGACCATTTGTTCCTGTTTTTCGTACAGCATTTTTGTTCCTATTGGCAGTACAGGACGATTCTCCATCCATGCTCTGGTCACATCCACGTTTTCTACAATCTTTGGTTTACTGCTTTTTGGGATTGCACCCCTTCCTTCAGTCTCCTCCTTTTTCTCTTTTTCTTCTATACAAAATTATAAATTACTCTATCTCTGAATTCACATGTATATTGTCCTACTGGATTGTTTTATCTAAAATACTCTCTTACCTCTATCTCTTCTCTTTAATTTTACGCTGTTACTTTCTCTCTCTACCACCGTGACCACGCTGCTATCGCTGTCGTAGTCGACCAGATGCGCTATCTTGGCTTTCTTCCTCCACCGGAAGATTCTCTGTCTCTTTTTCCATCTAAATCAGGATTTAAATGTCGATTGAACATTAGCATTCCTCTTTTGACAAGATAAACCAACATTCATATTGACATATAATAATTTAATTTCTATCACTAAACTTCTTTCAGCGATAAAAATTCAATGCTTATGAGGCTATATAGAACGCACTGCAATTCACAATAACCCCAAAGCGAGAAAAAAACCACCCGCCTCTGCAGGGCTATCCGCACGCGCACACCACTGTCCGTTGCGATCCCCAGCACTGCTGAAAAGATCTATGGGAGCTCGGGTTGATCACGCACGCGTACGGGGCCCATACAAATTTACGCGGCTTCCTTGAACAGTAATCAAGCTACACCGCACAGCAAGTCATGCTCGATCACCGACCCGATACACATCGATTTCAAAAAAAATAAACTCATACAGAGTCATATAGAGTTTTATATATACGCATATCATGTTTACACATATATCGTAATCTAGCCATCTAGCATACGCATACATTAACATGTATCGTAATCTAGCCATCTAACATCGATGCCATATTGTTAGTCGAAATCGATTATGTGTTAGTGCGCGCCCAGCAACAAGTTCCGCGCGCCAAAAATAATGACTCTCGCCGTCCACGATCGGACTTCCGCGCGCCAAAAACAATGACTCTCGCCGTTCACGATCGGACTTCCACGCGCACGTCGCTTTTCCCGCCAGCTTGTTACCAAGCGGCATATTTCTATCTCTTTCTATCACTCACATCTATCTCTTTCTATCACACATCTATTCTCTATTTCTCTTAGAATTTAGTTAATATCTTTCTCGCATCTACTCTTTATACATCTATTACCTCTATTTCTATCTCTCAAGAAGAAGGCAAAAACATCTATCTCCTTCTACCAGCATTTATCGAACGAACGTTCTTATTAGCTGAGAATTCTCTCGTTTCGCTCGTCAGCAACGAGGAATATTATTTACTTACCCTCTAATCTTCTAGATGCTTCTATTCCTTTCGATACCCTTCGCCGGCGTCTCACACACTTCGTATACACGTACGTTCGTTTTACGTTCCTCACGCAGGGGAATCGTGCCCTGGGCCCATAACCTATTGGCTATATATATATATCAGAGGACGGCTGTGCATGTGGCGAGATGGGCAGTAAACACAAGAATCTATGGAACACTCTATTTATTCTATATCAGTATATTACACTCTGTAACTCAAACACGTCTGAACACGACGACACTCCAGGCTCTAGTGCACACGACCGTGACGACCGCACGCAGACAACGACCGTAACGCACGAGTGGCGCTTAGAACGCGCGCCACACAGGAGCTGCCCTCTCTAGAAGCGGGAGCGCATCGCTCGTTCAAAGCCCGGCTCTCAATAACTCCATTATTAGTAGATATTTATTAATTTGGCTTCCTCATAGAGGAAGCTTTATGAGCGAAATAAAATGTTGATTAAGCAATGTGCAAATTTATAATTTGCATACTTAAAAATTGTGAGGAAGTAATGTTCAAATTTATAATTTGCATACTTAAAAATTATGAGGAAGCAATGTGCAAGTTTCTACTTGCCCACTTAAAAACTATGAGGAAGCAATGTGCAGGTTTCTACTTGCACACTTAAAAACTATGAGGAACCAATGAGCAGGTTTCTCATTGCTTCCTCATAATTTTTAAGTATGCAAATTATAAATTTGAACATTACTTCCTCACAATTTTTAAGTATGCAAATTATAAATTTGCACATTGCTTAATCAACATTTTATTTCGCTCATAAAGCTTCCTCTATGAGGAAGCCAAATTAATAAATATCTACTAATAATTATGCATAAAAAAACAGGCTTCCTCATAAGAGAAAGCTTTATGAGCAAAATAAAATGTTGATTAAGCAATGTGCATTGCATACTTAAAAATTGTGGGGAAATAATGTTCAGATTTATAATTTGCACACTTAAAAATTATGAGGAAGCAATGTGCAAGTGTCTACTTGCCCACTTAAAAACTATGAGGAAACAGTGTGCAGGTTTTTTTCAATTGACTTTTTTTAGCAAAATCACCAGAACTATCACTAAAAAGTATCAGGAACTATAGAACTCGACTGCATGCGACAAGAACTCCCTTTTATTTTTTATTTGCTGGAAAATGATATGCCAACTTCACAGACACATCTGTAAAATATTTTTTAGTTATGTTATTCAAACTTAAGGACTTCTCATGTCGCTGAATACTAATCTAATGTTAAAGTTAATAAATTAAAAATGATCAAATTTCTATTTTTTATATCCGGCATATATTGGCTCCGTTATTTTAAATTTATCAACTTTGACATTAGATTAATATTTAACGAGCTGAAAAATTCCTAAGAGAGTTTGAATAATTAAAAAAATTGAATAATTAAAACATAATTAAAAAATATTTCATAAATCCTTACTAGTCCATGTAAGTCGCAACTTTGACGCAATAGACTCCATATTAATCATCAATATCTTTTTAATTATAACCGATACAACAAATTCCTTTTAAAGGCCAGAAGTTCTAACAACATACTTAATTTTGATTAAAAAAAAAAAATTTGTCCAACACATTACATTTCATAGTTATAATATGCCAAAAAATACACTAAAAGAGCCTCTTTTTGCAACTTTAATTGTAAATTTCTCAAAATTGTGACGCGAACAATTTGGCAAACGAGATCGTATTCAATGTCCAAAAAACTATAAGAAACAATTATTCTCGTTTTTGTAGGGTAGACCGGGGCACGTTGTCACACGGGGCACGTTGTCATATCGGCTTTATTTAAAAAACTAATAACCAGAGGGCAGCACCCGTCATTCCCAAAACGTGTTAGTGTATGCCCATCTTTGGTGTGTTTACAGTGTTGAGATTGCTCCAGCCGTGTTGACGTAAAATCAACTTGAAAGTTTTTTGCGACCGTAAGTAAAATTTTATTGTCTAATATTCAACGTACTGGACATGAAGCTCATGTTTTTTCAGAATAGACCTTTATATTATCTTAAAGTATGTACTTTTACCTACCGCGTGCAATACCTAACTTTATGAATATCTCAAACGTGTCGGCCATGAGGCTGTTTGGAGTAAAAAAATGCCCTCGGGGCACGTTGTCACGAATTTTAATGTCATAGGTGCAATTGGGATATGGTGCGCTCCTACAAACGGAAAACTGCGAGAGCCGCAGTAGTCGATCTAGAAGTAATTCGTCTTGCTGTTAACGATCAATAAGTTGCGCATTCGAGTGGAATTCTTGTATTTAGATTAAGGGTACATTCTCATCAGTAAGGCCGAAAAATAGGCTATTTTCATGATTTTTTTTTTTGAGGAAAGTAATAAATCTAGACATTCGCGATTTTTCAGGTATATTTGTAGTACTTTTAAGTATATTTAAAAAAATTTTCAATTAATTTTATGATAACCCCGAGGTAGGGTACGTTGCGCCGTAGACCGCTGCGAAAAAAAGGACCTCGCTGGCGACCGTCCTACAGGTCATAAGATTCATCTGAAACAAAAAATGGAAAAAGATTCTTGTTTAGTATGAGTGTGGTTATGGCATGAACCACGAAAAATGAAATCTATCCAAAAATAACAAAATGGCGGCGTTTTGAAATTTATATGCGTTTTTAATGAATTTTTTCGTTACTTTCTTGTTTATAAAAAAATCAATTTACAACGTATCGGCATAATTGTGGTTCATGCGATAGAGAGTTTAATTACGCGTATTTAAAAAAAAAAACATTAAGATTCGTTGAAAATTGACTGAGTTATCACGGTCGCCAGCTCGAAAAACGTTGTTTTCCAGAAAACGCGTAAAGTTTTAAGTATAGTTTTTTCGACATAAATGTTTATATTTTGATATTTACCGCTAGTCAGCTATTCCAGGGCCATATAATAATCCTTCGGTTTCTTCAAAATTGACTTGCTCCTGCAATCTTTTATTTTGTCTGGCCATTCTCGCCTCGATTGAATGAATCGACGATAACCGCTCGGCGTCTTTTATGCGGTCGGTCGGCTCGGAGGCTCATAACTTTTGAACCGTTACGAATTTCGATTTTTCCTTTTAACATGATATTCTAGACAGTTATAGCTATCGAATTCCGCAAAAAACAATTTTTGCCAAAATTTGACCCAACTGACGAGAATGTACCCTTAAGACGAAAACTTCGTGCTTTTTGTACTTTTTTGAAATAAAATAAATGTTTCTGTGAAGGATTTTACTTTTTTACATTGCAGCGCACTATAACATATTGATATTTACGTTGAATACAGTTTGGATAACATTTTGCATGCAATTACATTTGATGTGCAATTACATTTGATGTGATTACATAACGACAGGTCGTTATTTATTGTTATGTAACAACTGTAGAGTAACAATCACACAAAATTCGATACTGTCCAATTGAAGCTGAGGGTTCACTCGAAATTTTGGCATATCACAGTACTCTCAAATATTGAATGTAAAAAATACAAAAAATATTGAAAAAAATGTGTGACAACGTGCCCCGGTCTACCCTACTCGAAAGAAAAAGTAATTTTTTGTTGACCAGTGCAATCACTAATAATATGTAATAGCAATGGAATTATAAGTATCTTACAAGTAGTTTCGAATCTTTTGGCATTTCTGTTTCAATACAAAACTTTCTATGATTACTCCGACTATTTCTATGATTACTTAAAATAAGAGCAATACACTTTCAAATAGACTCGAACCTGGACGAGATGATTCGAACCTTTTGAATGCCACAAAAAATAAAAGTATTTTAAGTGGACTTGGATCTGGATAAAATATATTCGATTTTTTTATGGGTTTATTAGAAATACTTTATTAAGAATTTTGTTTTTTTTTTAATTAAAATGTTTATAGAAATCAACAATTATTTTAATATATTATTTTTTTTAAATTATAAATATTATATCATTAATCGTTAAAATTAAATATAACAAATATATTTCATTCTTTAAACTAACAACTTCATTTTTAGGGTTCGAGTGTTACTTGTAAAAGATTCGATTCTTTACGATAGAACCTAGTTATAAGTACATTTTGAATTGTGCAGATACTCATTCTAAAATTCGAAACAAACTAGTAGAGATCGATTACTTAGCAAGTACAATGTATGAAATATTATCTCTTATGAATATTACTTGAATCCTAGAAAATAAAATTTGATTATTGAATTTGAAACGACAGTGCTTCCGCTCACATGTCGGCAGTTGACAATAAGTTTTTAGTAAAACGTTACATGACTACATATCCTCCATATATTCACCTAATCTTTTTTGTTTTCCAAGGTGAAAGTGTCCATGAAAGAAACGCATTTTTTTTAAGTACATATAATAGTGAACTTAATCCATTAATATCAACATGATTACGTGAGGTTAAATTAACATATTCAATTTATATTTGAATTAATTATAGATTACTCATAAAAGCAGGCAATTTGCATATAGCATCTTAACTACTCTTGTGCGTCTCTGATTTTGGTACCATATCTTAATGACCGACGTACGACTATCACTCTACATAATAGACGAATCTTGTTTGAAGCGCACCGCAACTAAGTATTTTGTACACATTTTATGTATATTTTATGTATTTTATATATTTTTGTTATATATAAATATAAATTTTATATGTATAAGATATTTGCAACCAAGTTCTTTATTTTTGTTTTTGACTGATTTATATATCTTTTTTCTAATATTAAACGTTTTTTTAGGCTGCAGTTATAATTTTTGATTCCACTTTTTTTATATCTAAAATTTTATTGCAAATTAGGAGAAGGTATAATCCTCTTTTGGTTTTCATTCTTCAATACAATTTCGGGTCTGTACTATTGTTGGCAGTTCGTAACTTCTTTGTAACTTCTTTGTAACTTCTTTGTATAATTTCATCATCATGCTAGTACGTTGCTGCATTAAATTAATCGTTATGTAATAGCCTTGTTGTATGTACGTGCAAGACGCGCATACTTAAGGAAACTAACGAATGAGCGGAACTCTTATCATATATATAGTACCGTATATGGAATAACACCAATTCAGATAAGCGTTCAGGAA
This sequence comes from Temnothorax nylanderi, assembly GCF_030848795.1. Classification (NCBI taxonomy): domain Eukaryota; kingdom Metazoa; phylum Arthropoda; class Insecta; order Hymenoptera; family Formicidae; genus Temnothorax; species Temnothorax nylanderi. The sequence continues at coordinate 77,203 of NW_027249506.1, read as the reverse complement.
AATGTCAGATCCTAATTGTAAAACTGTTGTAATATCCCGTATTTGTCTCGTTTCAAGTAATTCGAGTGATTACGCGATTCGTAAGTACACTTGGAATTAAACTATCATTACAAATTGGTTGAGATTATAAAAAATAACGAATTTTAACAGATATTATTATAATATAATATAATACTAGCATAAAGAATAATAACAAGCATAAAGAATAAAATGAGAATTGTTCAAGTAAAATGAAATTAATGACAAATAATTGAATATATTTTTTAAATAATATGTTTTATATTGTTATTGAATTATGAATGTCATAATAGTTGGTTTCTTTATTTAATGATTTCTGTATAATTCTTACAAAATTCTTATTTTTTAATTGTAATTAGTAATATTTTCAGTTTTTATGACTAAAATTTATTCTAATTGTATAAATGGTAAATAAACAGATGCAATATAAACAAGAGCTGTAAATAATTGGCAAAGAATATTTGCATCAGTATTAAGTTCTTTTACATATATGTATAAGAAGATATTGTCTTTGAGTCATATAATAATATAATAAATTCATGGACACGCTAGATGATTGGAACTAAATGCGATTAGACACGACCGTGCATGTCGACATATTGAAACAAATTTTATACAAATGATTTTTATAATCCAATCGAACACGTATATGTAAGCAATAAGATTTTTACGAACGATTAAAAATTTTATTGTAAAAATAAAAGTGTAATAACTATATATTTTTGTATCCTTCTGTACAATTAATATCTTTGTACTTTTTCTGTGCAATTCTGCTACTTATGTAGTTAACTTGAAATATATGCAGTATCTTGATTTAATAATATTAAGTCAGTAAATCAAATAATTATTAACCCTTAATTAATTAATAGTATAAATTAATAGTATAAGACAATATATTACAACAACAGAATCAAAAAACGATATTGTTTCGAAAATACGAAAACGCTCAGAAAAATTATTAAATTCAAGATTAATAAATTAGATAAATAAATTGTTATGCTTTAATGATAATTTGAATTACGTAAGTTAAATCTATCTATCTATCGTAAATTGTATCTTTGCTTTATTTAAATTTAGTTTTAATTGATTTGAGAAAACTTTACTTTCTTAGGCTGCGTTCCAAAACCACACTCTTAGCGCAAAGAGCGTGCTCTGTCCTTGTTCAACTTTCTGTAAGTAACAAAGATAGAACGATGTTCGAGCGTTAAGAACGTGGTTCTGGAACGCAGCGTTAATTTGAAACTTAAAGTAAGTATAAGAGCAAAACGCCGATTTTATAGCAAATAATAAATAATACAATATCTAATAACTTAAAACAAAATACAAACGCATCGGTCTCAGTTTAGACCTTCTTCAGTGTAATATTTCGAGATAATCTTAAATCTAATCATCAAAAACGCATAAATAAAAACAAAATGTAATCATATTCGTAAAATATAGGCCGGCGTTGAAGTTGTTAGAAAAGGTAGTATATAAGGTAAATCACGTGACTAACTGCTGCCTTTTAAATAAAATGAGATCACAAAATTAGCTGCAATTCGTATCAGTTTTTTCATAAAGATGTAAAATTCACTTACAGACAGTCAATCTCGTGATAATCTACCGCGCCTGGATTCAGTAACAGAACAATGCTTGTGAGTTAAGATCAGCACACGGACTGAAGGCCTAGACTCAAGCGCAAGGTAAAACAAGTACAGACAAATATCATGAAGCATCATATAACAAAATAACATTAGTAAATAAATAAAAACAAGTTAATAAATAAAACTGACTACAGATGTCACAATTGTGTGGAAGTCTCTTAACAATAGGAGAATAATCATTAGAAAAATCCAATCTCTTAAGGGGGCATATCCGTTTAAAACCTCGAAATATGAGTACATTTTCTAGATTTTTTTTTGCAGCGCAACGACATGATAATAACTTTTTAGTTTTTTACAATATTAATATAACATTATTAACTTAAATAAAAATTTTTAGCTTAAAATTTTTTTTAAGTTATCCAAATATTTGCAGAGCTCCTCCAATTTTAGGTGGTTGCACGGTGTGCATGAAAACGTTCGTAGATTATTTCTGAAATTGAAAATACAAGTTTTTTTGGTATTTATGCATAAAAGGGGCCTCCTCTCCGATGACCTTGACCTTGACATATGTTGTCAAGGTCACCCTCCTGAGTGACCTTCAGAAGGTTTTAGCCGGCGGTCATTGTTTGTTAAAAAATTATAAACAAAAAAAGTTTGAAAAATATAACAGCTATTTTGAGTATTGGAAGGCATAAATGACTAATATATATGTCGAAATAGTTCACGCATACACATTTCACGCGAGACACGAGTTGTCACATGGGTTCGTGGGCGCGCTTTACAAGCTCGTTTATTGTATATCGCCACAAATATTCACACAGATGATCGACTAACTTTATCTTCTTTAATACCACCTCTACTTAAACGAGCTTGTAAAGCGCGCCACGAACCCATGTGGCACCTCGTTTCGCGTGGAAAGTATATGCGTGAACTATTTCGACATATATATTAGTCATTTATGCCTTCCAATACTCACATATATTCAACATACAATTTATCAACAATTTACTGCTTTAAATGTTGTGTTTTGGTAAAGCAGCGACTTTCTCGCGAAATAAAGTATTCTCTGCTTTAAAAAAAAAACGTAATATTAGTCGTTTATGCCTCTCAGTACTTAAAATAATTGCTATATTTTTCAAACTTTTAACTTTTTAATAAACAATGACCGCCGGCTAAAACCTTCTGAAGGTCACTCAGGAGGGTGACCTTGACAACATATGTCAAGGTCAAGGTCATCGGAGAGGAGGCCCCTTTTATGCATAAATACCGTTTTTTTAGTAAACATATTAATAGCTAATCTGTCATCCAAGCATTTTTTCAAAATTTTAAAAAATAAAAAATGGTGGCATGTTGAAAGTTTTTTTTTCCCAAGAGACAAATCCATTTTTTCTTGTTTATAGCAAAAAAATTGGAAATCGGATTAAAAAGGGCTTCGTTAACAGATGTGGAATCTTATTAGGAATTTGCATGTAAAATTTGAAATTAATCCATCAAACGTAGCCTGAGTTTTCACGCACACTGTAAAGAAAAAAATAGTTCTGAGAAAAACGCGTTCAAAGTTTTGACTCGAATTTTTGCCAAATAAAATGTAATTTTTTAAACTTATCTTGAACTTTTTTTATAACTTTACTTAATCAGCGATTCCTAGAGCATAATGTAAGCCTTCTGCAGACGAAACAACTTCTTCAGTAATTAATCATCATAACCACCTAGAAGTTCTGACTTCTTTAGTATTGCTTGCTGCGCTCGAATGTTAGCCTGCGTGACGCAGAATCCTCCATTAAACACATTTCATAAGCCTTCGGCTCTATTTTGACATTCAGAATGTCAAAAAGGTTTTGTACCCATCATTAAACAGCACAGTACTAATAAAAGCCGCTATTTCGACGATTTTTGCTCCACTGAAACTGGTCTTAGGAGCAATTTTCTAAAATAGCGCGTTCAAACTTTTATTGCTATATTGCGTGAAGCACAAAGTTACAAAAGTACACAAAGGTACATGAATAACGGTTTTAGGATGGTTTTAACATTAGCATGACAACTGCGACCAATTTGGCCGAGCCATGCCGAGCTACCTCGACCCTTCCGTTCAAAATTCTGTAACTTCGTCAATTCTTTGAATTTACATCAAAATCTACGTCAGACTTACTTTATACTGTTTTTAAAATGTTAAGTTATAAAAATGTGCAAAAAAACGATTTTTTTAATTTTTAGACGGGTATGCTTCCTTAATGAATTTTTGACGACTATTTGTTTTGTACTTGACTCGACTTATTTTAAACTTAATAACTCCTTTTATCAACAGACTTTCGGGTTTCCTATAGGTTCTCCATTGCCGCCAGTTATTGCTGATCTCGTTTTACAAGATTTGCAAGGAATGCAAGATGTTAGAATGATTACCCTTTTATGTGCCTATTTATTTTAGTTACGTTGACGACATTTTTATGGCTATCCCGAAATCTATGATTACGTTGCAGTTATTGACGTGTTTAACTTCTTTCACCAAAGACTGAAATTTACATATGAATATGCAGACAGAAGCTTAAATTTTCTCGACATTAATTTGAAAATTAATGGAGGAGTTATTGAAACTATTTGGTATTACAAATCAACTTTCTCAGGGAGATATCTCTGTTTCTTTTCACATTCTTTTTGTCAGAAGGTAGGCACAATCATAGGTTTAATAGATAGGGCATTCCTATTATCACATCCTATAAACACTATTTAAAAAATTTTAAACGATGAGGACAAGATTGAACATTGATATGAAACAAAGAGTGAATGTTATTGATGGTTAGATATACTATATCTCAGGCAATAATAAATTTAATTTATACCGGTTTTTTGTTATTTTTTATATTGACTAGACATCACAGACGCGCGCTACGCGCGCGCTATTTATTTTTAATATTTCACTGTTACTATTACACTATTAACCACACAACTGTCAAAATATGCCATGACAGCCGCTCATGAAGTAAGCGTAACAAGAGAACCAATCGGCATCGCGGAAAAGCGACAACAATATTTCGATAGATTCGAGTATCGATGACATGCCCTTTTTAGAAGAGAACTAGTTAGAAGAGGACTAGCACGCAGCGCGCGCTAACGCGCGCGCCATCCATGTCTATATATTTCCTGTTATATTTATTTTAAAATATTTATCCCATTCCACTATTTCTCTCCGTTAATTCATTCCTTTTTCTCCTCTACTGTACTAATATCTAATCACCACCTCCCATTCCTTTTCCCTCTCTGCTTACTTCACATACCTACTCTCTCATATTTTGTTTTTTTCTTTCTTCTTATTTCTCATATAAGACTTATTACACTCTAATTTCTTCGTCCGGTACCTCTCTCTTTCTCCCCTTCCTCAGCTCTCCATCTTTCTCTTTTCCTCCTTACTTTTCACATTCATTATTCCATTATTTCTCCATTTCTTTTCCTTCTTCTGTTCTTCCTAACTCTTCACTATCTCTTCTTCTATCCTTCCACTTAGAATAGAATCTCCTTACACTTTCAATGTTTTCCACCACCATCTTTCTTATTTCCACCACCCCTATAATTTCCCCTATTTTTTCTCCTCATTTACTAAAAGATAATCTATTAGTACATTCTTAACTTCCCTTTTGTGTGTCCACTTTTCTTTCTCATTACCTGTCACATTCCGTTAAATAAATTATTATTATTTTTTAGATAATTAAATTAATTTATGTAATTAAATCAAATCGATTTAATTCCGGGGAGGGAAGGGTTTTAATGTTCCAGCAATAGCTGTGTTCCAAGTCCGACAAAAAATCGGCGCGCAGTTAAATAAGTTGGAAAAATATATGTATACATACTCACAGAAATTAATATTAGGCTGTCAAAGATCTAAGCCTGGACCGTATGGCATTTTATTCTAATTTGATTGTATATCGTAACGGTCCTATTTCTTTTATTATTATTATTATTATTTTGTTATTATTATTTTTTATAATAATTTTATTTTATTGCTAATTATAAGCATATTGTATATATATTTTTTCAATTTTTCCTAATATGCATATTTTTTTAAGTTACAAAAAATGTAAAAAATACTACAGTACCTATAGTAAAATAAAATAATAATGCTATATAACTGCAATATGTATAAATAAGATCTAATTAATATTTATTGATTTACGTAATCTAAATTCAAATCAATTTCAATCTGACAATACAAATTAAAATTAATAATGAAAGAAACCACAATAAAACCAAGTACTTCTCTGAAATATTTTTGAGCAAGATTAATATTACTTTTTTTTAGTTTTTTATAACATTAAATATGAGATTTATAATACCATAGGATTATTAAACAAATAAATTACTAATTGTGACGATCTACGCCACTTATGGTACACGCCCGCGCGGTAACTCTGCGGTATCTGTGTTACCGGCGGCTACTTTGCATCGACGCCGCTAGGCGCCGCATCGCCTTACCGTTTCGCGTATTTCAGATTTGACCACGACCTGTATATAAAGGGACCCCCTACGGGGCCTGACAGATCCTTCTTGGGCGCTAGACGCCTACGGCAGCAGCACGTGAATGCTCACCGACACCTAGGCGCTTGGACGCCCTCGGCAGAAGCACACGATCGCTTGCCGCCTTCCTAGGCGCTCGGTCGCCTTCGGCAGTGGCGTACGGACGCCCGCCGACTCCTCGGCGCCAGTCGCCTCCGGCAGAAGCGCTTAGACGCTCGCCGACTTCTTGGGCGCACGGACGCCTTCGGCAGTGGCGCACAGACGCACGCCGACTTCCTGGGCGCTAGACGCCTACGACAGCAGCACGTGAATGCTCACCGACACCTAGGCGCTTGGACGCCCTCGGCAGTAGCACACGATCGCTTGCCGCCTTCCTAGGCGCTCGGTCGCTTTCGGCAGTGGCGCATGGACGCCCGCCGACTCCTCGGCGCCAGTCGCCTCCGGCAAAAGCGCTTAGACGCTCGCCGACTTCTTGGGCGCACGGACGCCCGCCGACTTCCTTGGCGCGAGACGCCTCCAGCAGTAGCGCTTGGACGCTCACCGACTCCTAGGCGCGTGGACGCCCTCGGCAGTGGCGCACGGACGCCCGCCGACTTCCTCAGCACCCGACGCTCTCGTGCGAGGACATTAAACTCTGACGCTCATCGACTAACCGAAGCTTGACTCCCCGGACTAAAACGCCAACACCGGACACAACGCCTCTTCATCACCGACGAAATCAAGATTGATCAACGTCAGATAAAATGCAATTATTTACACAGACACAGACAGGTATAATGAAAAAGTGTCTCCTTCCTTTCTACCCCTTTGCGATTCACAATCTATGGGCCAACTCCTACGCACGCATTAGAATAAGGTAGATAACCGCACATAAATACTAAGCAGTAGCCCATACTAATAAATTATTAATTATTAATAGATAAAACCCATATTTTTAATGTAAAATACATAACTTTAGATTAGGTTATGACATAAGAACTTAATACAGTTGAATCTTCTAGATCATTGTATTCGCTCGCTCGCTCTCTCCCTCTCTTATTAATTAATCACATTATATTTTATTTTTCAGACTCCCTTGTATTTTTTCAATCTTTTTCATTCTTACTCATTCTCTCTCATTCTGTCTCATTTTGTTTTATTTTGTTTGATTCATGTAGTCTCCTTCCGTTATCTTCATATAGTTTCCTTCATTCTCATCCATTCTGCATCATTTTTCTTATTTGATTGCATTTTACTGCTTTATTTTCTCTCATTCTTCTTTATTCTTACTTGTTCTCATTCATAATGCTTCATTTTTGCTCATTGTCTTCTCTTTATTTCTCTCATTCTTTTTTATCTTCTCTGATTCTCTCTGATTTTTGTTCATGTCCTATTATTTAATTTTATCCTCATCCATTCCCTTAAATTCATATCCTGTCGTCCTAATTTTGTCTCTTTTCGCATTTTACAGCCATTTTTTCTTATTCTCACTAATTCTCTCTCTCTCACTCTCCCTCTCCCCCTCTGCTCCTCTCTGCCCCTCTCTGTCCCTCCCTCCCTCTCTCCCTCTCTCCCACCCTCCCTCTCACCCTCCCTCTCTCCCTCCCTCCCTCTCTCCTACCCTTCCTCCTTCTGCCTCCCTCTACCTCTCCATCCCTCTCCCTCCCTCCCTCCCTCCCACTCTTCCACCTTCCCTCTCTCCCTCCCTCTTTCCCCCCCTCTCTCCCTCTTTCTCTCTCTCCTTTTCTCTGTCTCTTGGCTATCTTTTTTCCTTTTTTTATTTCTTCTTCCTTCTACTTTTTTTTTAACTTTATGATACCTTAATCATAAAAAATGAAAGAATCATATATTACATAAGACACGCTGTAGCCATCTTCATCATTGATGCGATCATGATTTATAGGATCAGTTATATCATTTATTGTTTAAAAATTTAAAGAAACATATTTGCTTTTTCTTATTACGTTGATGAGTCAACGTGAAAATTAAAAAAAAATAGAACCGATTTCAAAAAAAGCTCTAAAAAGAATTTAAAAAATTAAAAAAAAGAAGCTTTCAAAAGTATGAAATAATACTTTTGAGAATTCCTTTCAATTTTTTTAAGCCGGCGCCAAATTAATAATATTTTTAAGTATTCCTTTCAATTTTTTAAAGTTGACGTCAAATTAATTTAGTAATTATTATTTTTAGTAGTTATTATTAATTGGGCACCAACTTCAAAAAATTAAAGAAAATACTTAAAAATATTATTAATTTTGCACCGACTTCAAAAAATTGAAAGGAATTCTGAAAAGTATTATTTCATATCTTTTAAAGCTTCTTTATTTTTTAATTTTTTCAATTTTTTTCATTATTTTTAGAGCTTTTTTGAAGTTAATTTTATTAAAAAAAATTTTTTTTTATTTTATACTTGTTTAGTGCGTTATTCAATTAATACGAATAAAAAATAATAATTTATTATTTGCTTGTAATTATTAAGTATGCATATTTTCTTAATGCTCCGTACCCTGATGTTCTAACGCGATATTTTATGTACTAAAACTGTCTTGGAGGATTGCTCTATAAGACAGTGAATACCGCATCCGTCCAGTAGTTTCAGAAAAAATCGTGAACATACCCACATACATCATACTCGTCGAATTGAGAACCTCCTTTTTGAAGTCGATCGATTAAAAATATGCTAAGATACCATGGAAAAAATAGTATGATTGAACACTTCTGTCTGAATATTTTATAAAAAGTATTATAACATTAAATATTATTATATTATATTAAGTGTTAAAAGTATTGTTACATTACTACTAAAAAATATTATTTTATTTTATTATTTTCATTTTTGCAATTTAAAAATTTAATAAAAATTTTGATCCATTTTTTTATGTATGCAATATAAGTTAACATGTTTTAAAAAATATTATTGAGGTGTAAAGTCTGTGTTTCTCGTTTTACAAATAGTCCAGTCAAATTAGATCAAAATATAGCGAATAGAAAAAATAACCGGTACAAAGTTATAAATTGGTGGAGACCTTTATCTTGGCATACTATTGAACATACTAAAAGTCCGGACCTCTACCTGCAGGGCTCGATCCGCCATCTTGAAAAAAGTGCTCTAATTCAGTTTTTCCCTCATATCTCGGTAATCGTTGATCCTATCGTAATGAAGGTTATTATAAAAAATGAAACTTATTAAATTCTCTATAAAAAAGGTCCAATACATTTTTTTCATATCTTTAATAGTTTTTCTGTAATACACTGTTGAATATATGGATATTTGTATTTTGTCTCACGCTGTCATAAAAATCACACTCTCGGTGTAGAATTTGTAAGAAAAAATATAAATAGACAAAAAATATCAAATGTGTGCGTGATATTTCTCGTACATATGAAAATTTGGCAACTCTTACCATTTAAAATTGTTGTACACGACTAGTACTGGGGGTAGAGTCGTCTGCAAGATTCTTCTGAGCCGTTTCCTAAGGTTGTGAATCTGCAGGGCTATGATCATCATCTCGATCTTCAACATCGATTACGAAGAAATCGTTCTCGTCAAGCTTCCAATGCTTGACAGCTGAAGCTCCCAATAATTGTACTTTATTATATGATGCGCTGAAGCCCAAACTAGATAGTAACGTCACTAGATTTTTAGAGCCAAATTTCCGGTATAAAAAAGCAGCAACGCTGATTAAAAGTGGTGACAAGAAAAATCTTGGCCTAGTCGCCAACATAATAGCGTGCGCTATTGAAATGCATTTTTGTTGGAGCTGCTGCGATGGGCATTCTTTTCCTTTAGCTATAACGTTTTCCAGAAAAATATTGAGGGATTTCGGTATGTAGTCTTTTACATCTGTCAAAAAATCATCGCTTGAAGGATATGCAGACGTGTCGTTGATTTGTGAGCAAATATCTTCCCGAATTATGGCTGTAGTTGCAGTGACTACTCGAATGCGTTCTTCCCGTTCATCGACTTTCTTTCGTTCATACCAATAACTCGACAAAATTGTATATCCTTTGTTTTGGAAACATATAGTACCCAAGGAGCGCCAATGCGCGTATAATGCGCTTTGAATGTACATTAAAATTTGCATTAAATGCGGGTCGTAAATGCACATTTAAAGCGCATATTTGTCCCGCATTATATGCGCATTTAATGCATATTATGGCAGCGCATACCAAAAAGTGCACCTACGCTCATTGATCGAGAAGCCCAATCGGACAACTAGTGAACTCTGTACTATATTGGAATGCTCACTACAATGTTTAAAGGCCGGACACGAAGAAAAAAGGGATAGGTTGCTCAGTGTCCACTGTGTCCAGACAGAGAAAGAAATGGATGTTGAGTGCAACCTACACTGAGAAAAAAAGCTTTTGCTTCAATTAAAGTGCTATCACGGGGTGCCACAAAAACATAAGTAGTTTATTCAATTGTATTATTATTAGACCCAATATCTGGATTATTAAACCAATAATTTAATTATTCTAAGCATTACTGTAAGCATATTTCAGTACAGCTATCACAGAAGAAAAGAACATTCTTATTTAGAGAATATCTTTATTTTTGACATGTAAATCTTGAAATGAGATTATATAGCGTATAATCTCGTTTTAAGAATTACATGTCAAAGATAAAGATATTCTTTAAATAAGAATGTTCTTTTATCTGTGTAGAGTTCACTATGGACAACCGAAGCTCCACCAACTTGCTTACCCTATAGGGGATCTAAGAGTCTACACGTGCATTTACACATTGATGCTTTAAACGCAGAAATAAGAACAAAGATAGTTAGTGGAACTATTTATTTAAAATTCAATTTATATAAAATTTAAAAACTTAAATAAAATGTTTCATAATGAGTAAGAAGCTACTTATTTATGTAAATATAATATAAAACCTGTTATTTATAAATCAAATGCTCAATTTGCATTAATTACGCATTTAAATGCGCGCATTTTGAACACACAATTAATGTAGTTTTGAAGCCAATGCAATTGTACGCGCATTAAAAGCACGTTATACGCGCATTGGCGCTCCTTGGGGTAGTAATCTTCTTATTTGTCGCTATAAAAATCTCGTCACCGTATTTTTCTTTTAGTTTTCTTAAGAACGGAAGAAAGTCGATGAACGGAAAGAACGCCTTCGAGTAGTATACATAGTATTATTGTCTTTGTACATGTTATGAGACACCTTTTGCAGCTGCAGCTTGCGAATCGACAATGTTGAATTCATTGCAAAATGACCTACCACTTCAAGTTGAGTTGCTTCATTCACTAATCTTTGTACGGTTCTGTTTTTCTTTGCTATTGATCCTGTTTCTTCAAATTTTAATATTAATTGTTGGACGTAGGTGTGTTGTGAGCGCACAACGAATAATAGATTAAGTATTGCACTTGGCAACTCCGAGTTGCCTCTTATCGGTAACTTGACCCTAGCGACGAGGAACGCTGACGCGAAGACCTGCCCAAGTTTCGGGAATGACCAAATATGGTCATCCCGGACAGTTGACCACAGTGCCAAAAACGCTGACAACGAAGTCAGCAACACCGAGCGGATAAAGAGCCCGCCTTTCCGACGAGTGGCGGGCAGTCGGTCGTCAGCTAGTAACGATACGAGAAACGTGCGTCTTATACGAAAGTATTTTCTGTTACGCGAGTACCGGGATTAGCAAAGAGGAAACCGCATTAAACTTGTAAAAGGGAAATATATTTCACTCATTTATACATAGTGATTTATTTGTTCTCCAACCCGAAATCCTAAAAGAACCTTGTGCCGGCACATCCCATCCTTGAGGCACAACAACTGGTGGCAGCGGTGGGATTTCGGAAAATCGGAGAACGTTTCCCCGCGAGTGTTCCCGCCGCGAGTGCTCCCGCCGCGAGTGTTCGCCTGAAATCAGAGAGCGAAACGGTGAAAGTGGTGAAAACCAGCCCTGACGGAAGCACCCGGTAGCAGCCCGATCCAGAGGAAGGAAGCACCCGGTAGCAGCCCGCTCCAGAGGAAGGAAGCCCCGGTAGCAGCTCGTTCCAGCAGAAGGAAGCACCCGGTAGCGGCTCAGCGACACCGGAGAAGGCGCGACCTACCACAACGAAGGCTCGCCAGCCCCGCGGCCAAGCCACGCAGCAACGGTCAACAACCAACGCAGTAGCGAACAACATGCGACTATCAATGTGAGTCGAAAACAATTGTAACGCGACTAACTGTGAGACGAGATAAAGCGGTAATTGTTAGAGGACAGCGACACGTCCTGCCGAGCGAAACTCGAGCCTGTGATTCTTAGATGTCGGATAGTGAATCGCGAGAACGCCCAGCCCGAAATCCGTCGTGGTTACATAGGGCCGAGAGTGCGCCCGCACGTAGGACAAAGCGAGTCAGCCCAATAGGCCCTGTTCGTATCGTAGAAGTAGCCGTTTGCGACATCGCAGAAAGCGTGCGACGTAGTCTAGAATATTCGGATGACAACTCGCCGGTATTAGACCCCAACATCGTGTTAGAGCGAGAATTCGCTTTCTTAGACGACAGTCTCTTACCCCGAAATAATCACGGACCTCGCGATACCGCCGCTAACGAAAGAAATAACGCGAATAATAGCGAAAACAACAGTGACGTACTGCGACTGGACCCCACAATAAGTGACGCACGTTCCAGTATACCGATCGATCACTCCGAGAGAGGAGAATTTTCATTGACGTCGTATGATAGCGACGTGTTCGATCCAAGCGGAGAGAATTATACGCCCCGGGGCGAAAGAATGAACCAGCGGAGAGAAGCAGCACACGCGAGCACGTCCCGCGAGGGCGTCAACGACCCGCCGATAACGCCAGAGCAGGTGGACGCAGAGAGAAGCCGCCTGAGGACGGGAGCCCACCGGACGCCCGCGAATCCGGGGCCCGCGCGAGCATGCCCGGGCACGCAAGACTCCATTTTCGGCGAGCTATTAGACGAGATACGCGCAATACAAAATCGCTTGCAGAGATTAGAGGCCACGAATTACGAACGCGAAGACAACAGAGTCCGACGTGACTTCAGTAACGGTCCACTCGATGTAACTTACGGACGAACGTTGGAAGACGTCAGAAACCAACACGATCCAGTAAACACGTACATTAAATTAAAAGAAGCCCGCGACATGATTCCGGAAATCGACGGAACTTCGCGCAGTCAAGTTCAAAAATTCTTAAACGCAAGCACTTATGCGATGAACGAAATTAATCCCGCTGATAAAAAATCGTTGTTAAAGGCTATACTTTGCACGAAACTAACGGGAAAAGCCATGTACGATTTCCAAACGCGAGACATACACTTTTTCGCGCAATTGAAACAGGAAATAGAAATGTGTTACTTGGCAAAACGTAGCACCACGCACATTCAGCGAGAATTTAATATGCTCCGGCAGAAGCCAGGCGAAAGCGCGAGAGACTACGGACTCCGGGTAGACAAATTATCAATGGAACTATACCAATCTATGATCGAAGGCCGTGGACATTCCTCAGAGCAACGAAAAGCAATCTTAGATACGATACAGGAGCTAGCGTTAGAAAATTTCCAGCTAGGACTTCGAGAAGACATTCAACTATCGTGCGGTCACGAAATTACGCTAACCTCACCGCGGCAATTTTAGGCGCTACGTCCGAGGAAAAGTTAAAAGGACCCTCTCAGCGCGCGACCTATAACACAGACCGAAGTAAAAATAGTCAAGAGCAAACTCGACAAGCTCGAAGTGTCGGAATTAAATGCCATAAATGCGGAAAGCTAGGCCACATCGGACAAGAATGCCGTACTAGCCGAAACGCCACTAGGTATTCTCTCCCGAGAGCCGAAAAGCCCAGCGAAATAAACACCGTTGAAAAATATTGCTCACACTGCAAGAAAGAAGGGCACCAAAGAGAGGACTGCTGGACGCTTAACGGACGACCCGAGAAAGAACGGGCTCACCCCTCTAAATATAATCCGCGGGAAAGGAAACAAGTAAATACGACCGAAAAGAGCCAAGGAAATAAGACACGGGAATCAGACGAGGAAACGTCATGTAGCGACAGCAGTAGCAGCAGCCGCAGCAGCGGTAGCGACAAACAAGAGAGACGAAGAAAGCATAAGACGCGACGCGCGCGCGAATACCGAGTAGCTCATGTGACAGGTAAAGCGGATAAGAATTCTAATCTAGACCTTGTCACCCTCCCAATGCGAGAAGCAACTAATGGAAAACTGAATTTCTTGCTTGACTCCGGGGCCGCCGTCACCTTCATTAAGGTAGGAAAACTAAAGGACGAGACTAAAATACGAGAAAAGAAGATAGCACTGACCGGCGTAACCGGACATCAAATCTACACCCTCGGGAAAATACGAGCATCGATACTAATAGGCAAAGAAATAATACGGCATACAATGTACGTAGTACGAGACGATTTCCCGATGGACTACGAGGGCATCCTGGGAATAGATTTCCTGAAGAAACATCAAGCCGTACCCAATCACGCTGAAAATCGATTAAAAATCGGTACCGCGACATTTAAATTACAGCCGTACCGAAAGTTTACCTTACCACCGCGTAGCGAAACAATAATATCCGCGATAACCAACACAAATAAAGTAGGTATTGTAAGGGGCGAAGAGGTACTTCCGGGAGTATTTATCGGTAATTGTATGGTAAAACCGATAGATTTTATCTGCCCAATAAGCATAGTAAATATTACGGAAAAGCCCGTCGAAATTATCACGCCGCGCGTAACTCTAGAAGAGGCACCGGCAACTGACACGGATATACTCACGTTACAGCCGACAGAAGAGCGCGAATCCATCACGGAGAGACGCGAAAAAGTACGCAGTAAACTAAGAATGGAGCATTTAAATAACGAGGAAAGAAAAACGTTAGAGCAGATATGCGATGATTTCTGTGACATATTCCATTTAGAGAACGACAAACTAACGTGCACCCCCGCGGTGAAACATGAGATCCCGACGCGTACCGATAGCGCGCCGGTGAACGTCCGACCTTATCGCTTGCCGGAGAAACATAAGGAAGAAATAAACCGACAAATTAACAAGATGCTAGAGGATGGAATTATCCGCCCTAGTACGAGTCCGTGGAATTCCCCAATACTAGTAGTACCAAAAAAACCTGACGCGTCAGGAAAAGTAAAACTTCGAATCGTTATAAACTTCCGCAAGCTCAACTTCCTTACAATAGGAGACTCATTTCCATTGCCAAATATCGCAGAAATACATGATAAACTAGGAAAGGCAAAATACTTTACAACATTAGATCTCGCATCCGGGTACCATCAGATACCGATGCAAGAGGAAGATAAAAGGAAGACAGCATTTTCCACGCCAAATGGACACTACGAGTTTAACCGAATGCCTTTCGGGTTAAAAAACGCGCCAAGAACTTTTCAGCGAGCTATATTAGCAGCACTAATGGGGTTAGAAGGTATCAAATGTCTCGTTTACCTCGACGATATCATAATATACGGAGCAACCTTGGCCGAACACAACAGACACCTCATTGAAGTACTACAAAGATTACGAAAATATCGTTTCAAACTTCAGCCGGATAAGTGCGAATTCCTGCGCAAAGAAGTATTATATTTAGGGCATATTATTTCGGAAAACGGAATACTACCAGACCTTGACAACATACAAGCAGTAATAAGATATAAAACACCTAAACGAGCAAAGGATGTCCAAACTTTCCTTGGACTCGCTGGATACTATCGAAAATTTATCGACAATTTTTCTAAAATCGCAAAACCGTTAACAAAATTATTAAGAAAGGGGGAAAAATTTATTTGGACAGCCGAACAACAAATAGCCGATAGCATATGCCAGTAGAGTATTAAATAACGCAGAGCAAAATTATAATACGACGGAAAAAGAATTGTTAGCCATCGTATGGGCCGTAAAACATTTCAGACCTTATGTGTATGGAACGAAATTTAAAATAATTACTGATCATAGACCACTAATATGGTTATTTAACGTAAAAGACCCCGGCTCCAGATTAATTAGATGGAGACTTCAACTAGAAGAATACGATTACGAGATCGTCCACAAGGCAGGCAAAATGAATGCGAACGCGGACGCACTGAGTCGAAACCCGATAGTAGAGGACTCGCAAATAAACAACGTTCATCAAGAAGAAAGACCGAGCGAATACCCGGAAGAAGATAAACTGCAACTATTACACGAGTATCACGACTCACCTATGGGGGGACACCAGGGAGTCACAAGAACTTTAAATCGAATCCGACTAACTCACAATTGGAATGGAATTACTAAGGATGTCGAAGATTATATAAATAAATGTGAATACTGCCAAAAGAATAAACTAAGCAAAAAAACGAAAATGCCTTTATCTATTACGGATACTCCACGAAGACCATTCGAAAAATGCGCCCTTGACATTGTAGGACCATTAACCATTACGGATAACAGAAACAAATATATTTTGACTTTCCAAGACAGCCTGACGAAATTTAGTAAAGCAATACCTATAGAAAATCAAGAAGCAACTACTGTGGCGAAAGCTTTTGTTACTAAAATCGTGTTAGAACACGGAATACCAGAGAAAGTACTCACGGACCAGGGTACAAATTTTACTAGCGAAATGTTCAAAAACGTGTGTAAATTATTAAAAATTGAAAAAATACAAACGACAGCATACCATCCAGAAAGTAACGGAGCATTGGAGCGGTCGCACCGCACATTAGCCGAATATTTAAGACATTATATAAATGAAGATCAGACGAACTGGGATGAATGGCTACCCTATGCGATGTTCACATATAACACAACCCCCCACACCACGACAGGATTTACACCGTTCGAGTTAGTTTACGGTCATCAAGCTATATTACCGACGGCTCTAACGAAACCGCCAAAACTGACATATACCTACGACAATTACGCAAATGAACTTCGAGAAAGAATACGCGCGACGAACGAAATAGCGAGAGAAAACACTAAGCAAGGAAAAATTAAGGCAAAACAACAATACGATAAGAAAACAAATATAGAAACATTTAAAGCGGGAGATCCAGTATTATTATATGACGAAACGGTTCGGCGAGGAAGATCAAAAAAACTAGAATTGCAATGGATAGGACCGTACACAGTAATGGAAAAAATCAACGACGTAAATTACATAATTAAAAAAGGACGAAAAACGTTACGCGTACACGCAAACAGACTAAAGACCTTTATAGAAAATTAAGAGCATTACAAAAAAAAAAAAACTATTACACAGTATACAACGCATAATAAGAGAGCGACCACTGACAGCTATGTCAGCCAAAGTAAAGATAAGTATTCTGACTACAGGATCACGACGCTCATCCTCTACCAGCACCTCGCAACAGGAGCACCGCCCCTACCACCATACGAAGTGATACAATTTATCAACGAGCCAGGTATCTACTTCGAAAGAATCGGACACCTGCAGCAGACGAAAGCAACGTGGAAATTAGCGATACGCATAGACGTAGCCGCATTAAAAAGCAGACACCAACAGCTCCAGAGATACTTAGAGAACACCGAGGAACTTAGCAAATATGCCACTGGAGACGCCAAAAATAAATGCCAGATTGCTCTCCAGATCAATAAGAGAGAAAACGATAAAACAACACGCGCCATAGAACATTTACAAACAATCTACAAGTCACCCGCATCTAAGCGAGGGTTAATCAATGCCATTGGAGAGATAAGCAAAACTCTATTTGGTACCATGGATGCTGAAGACGCAAAAACAATCAACGAGCAATTACAACTGCTTAATAATCAGCAAGAAACGCTACAGCACGCAGCAAAGAACCAGCTGAAGATCATCAACTCCACGCTAGGACATATGGAAAAATTGGAACATACGTTATCCCACAACGAAAATTTACTGGCAAACGTCACCAGAAAACTACACGACCAATTCATACACAGAGAAGAAATAGACGAACAATTAATACTGATAACCGCTATGATAGCCGACCTCACGACGGACATAAATGACATAACCGATTATCTAACATACGCAAAAAATAACATCTTAATTACACGCGTACTTCCCATGGAAAACATAATCGCAGAATTAAAGGAAGCAACAGTACACCTAGCCAGAGGATTGAACTTTCCATTTAAAATTCAGATCGGAAACTGGAACACTATACAGAAATACATAGACGTAAGCGCGTACTACGACAAGGCAAACGTGTACACTATCCTAGCGTTTCCCATAGTAGCATACCCGATATATGACATTATAAAAATTACTCCCATACCGATACACTACAACCATAATGTATTCACATTGCTAGAACCCTCACACGCGTTGTTAGGAATAAACCGGGAAAATCACAATTATCTAATATTAAAGGACAGCGAACTAAACAGATGTAAGCGTGAAACCACGATAGTTGTATGCGATCAAAATTTCCCTGTATACCGTATAACTGAGAATGCGCCAAGCGAAGTGCAACTTTTTATAGAAACGCCTAAATATAGAGAAAACCGTAGACAACGCCATATCCTTTCAAACGTAACGTTTTGGATAGCATTAACCGAACCGCAAACATGGCTATTTTCCACTCCAAAAAAATCAGAGATAACGATCCAATGTAACGAACTTCCCGAAAATAAAATTAAAATCGAAAAAACTGGAAAAATTACATTGCGCAAGAACTGTAAATTAACTACGCCTGACATATTTTTAGAAACAAACAACCGAATTTATATTAAACAGATACAAATGTATTTACCGGAATTTAATGCAACTAATACCTTAGAGGAAAGTATAATTTTGGACAACAGATTAGACTCTGAAAGAGAAATCAAGTTAGAACCAGTAATCAGAAATCCGTCAGAATTAATAAAGTTAAGTTTAAGCTTAGATGAAATCAAAAGGGAAGTGGAAAATAACCAGCCAAGCGTCTTTAGCGCCTTTACAAATAAGAATATTATATATCCTATAGGCTCCGCGACCGTAATCGTAACCGTAGTAAGCATCATAGTTATAATAATTTATGTAATAAAGAAAAAAAGGGAATAATTAAAAATTTAAAGGGGGAAACCATAGCATACATATTAGCATATAAGTAAACCAGATTGTAACCCCTCAAGAAAAAGAAAAAACAAAAATTAATAAATAACGAAAAACTTCGTAAACCTCAGTTTTTCTTTTTCCGCGGGGGAAGGGATGTTGTGAGCGCACAACGAATAATAGATTAAGTATTGCACTTGACAACTCCAAGTTGCCTCCTATCGGTAACTTGACCCTAGCGACGAGGAACGCTGACGCGAAGACCTGCCCAAGTTTCGGGAATGACCAAATATGGTCATCCCGGACAGTTGACCACAGTGCCAAAAACGCTGACAACGAAGTCAGCAACACCGAGCGGATAAAGAGCCCGCCTTTCCGACGAGTGGCGGGCAGTCGGTCGTCAGCTAGTAACGATACGAGAAACGTGCGTCTTATACGAAAGTATTTTCTGTTACGCGAGTACCGGGATTAGCAAAGAGGAAACCGCATTAAACTTGTAAAAGGGAAATATATTTCACTCATTTATACATAGTGATTTATTTGTTCTCCAACCCGAAATCCTAAAAGAACCTTGTGCCGGCACATCCCATCCTTGAGGCACAACAGGTGTGACTGATATTTTTTTCTAGTTTACTTAAACTGGTAAGTACAGTGAGTGCTAATTTGTACTACAAGCGTTAACATGGTGATTCCGCGTGCCAAACTAAGTCATCATGACACGAACATAAACACGAACAGAAATAGAAGTCTAACAACAAGATCCGTTCGATTTCGATTTAGTAGAGAAGCTGCAGCTGCAAAAGGTGTCTCATAACATGTACAAAGACAATAATACTGTGAGCCTGCATTTGGTCATTTGACCTTCGAAGATTTTGGATCATAGCGCGTTGAGCTCATAATGAGGAGGGTTACAAACGTAGATGTTTAAAAAATTATGTGTCTATTTAAAAAAATCAAGTTGACCTTTATTTGACCATGACGCCTCCACCCAAGGTCAAATTTTTTTAAATCAAAGTATGTCCCTCTTGCTACCCTATATTCTCTCCAAACCGTGTTTTGGTATCTTTAATAGTCCCCGAGACATTCCGACTAAAAGTTTTCAAATTAACACCCTGTATATGGGCATATATAATTCCAAATATAACTAGATATGAACAATAGATCATATATGCACTCACGTATGGATATACCCTTATGGAAAAATACACTCAACTTTTGGTGTTAACCGTTAAAAAAACACCATAGAAAAACCCTTAAAGTTGGGTGTGATTTCGGACCGCCAATTGAAGGTTAACTATCATTTGAAGGTTAAGCTTCAATTGGCGGTCCGAAATCACACCCAACTTTAAGGGTTTTTCTTTGGATGATGGTTAACCTTCAAGTGATAGTTAACCTTCAATTAATGGTTAATCCTTAAAAATGACGGTATAAACCCTAAAAATATGACCCCTCAAATGAAAGTAACAAATATGGCGTCCCAATGAGAATCTCTTAAGGGCTCCGCTCGCTGAATTATATAAGATTCATATGGAAGTATATATAACCCTATATGATTATATATGATTATATATAATTATACAGGCGATTAAAATATATTTAAATATATATAAATGTTTCATATACAATTTGACATGATTATATATATGAGTTCACATAATTTATATATAAATTATACATAAGAAGCATTTATCCATGTAGATTATATATGATTATATATAATCATATATAAACTTTAAATTCGGATTATCTAATAGATGGCATTCGATAGGATTCGTTTCTCGTATTTAAAATTTGACGAACAGTGGTATAAAAACGGTATCAAGAGACACGGCACTGTCTCACGTCAAGCAGTGCCAAGTTATAATATATGGAATAAATCATTTCACTTTTGATTCTACAGCTTTTGAAATAATATACATCTTAATTTATCAATGCTTTATTATCGAAGTCAACAGTTCTTTTTTAATATATATTGACTATGTATGGTCATATATGATTATATATATTTACATATATATAACATCATTATATATGTTCATATATGATTATATATGATTATATATGATTATACATATGATCATATAAGAGACAAATTTCATATATAATTCCATTATATATAATCATATATATTTATATATAATTATATATAATCTTTTTTTCCCGGGTAATTATATATAGGGTGCACTACTCACATATTATTATATCTGGCTTTACATACATTTATATACAATTAGATATGGTGCTATATCTGGTTGTATATGGGTCCACTAATTGTACGTGAGACCATGTATAATTAGATATGACCCCATATAAAAACATATACAATTATATATATATATATCAGATATAATCATATATGATTATATCTAATCATTTTTTCTTGGGTAAGTATAACCTTATATAGCCATATATATTATGGTCCTATACGCTTGTATATTATCATGTCTGATCATGTAAAAGTATATTTATAAGGTTAAAGATAATCATATATGAACATATACTCGGATCTATCCATAAGTTTGTATAACTGTTATAAATATTCTTCCAGTATTTTATTTTACTTGACAATCAAATTAATATGAGATATTATTTCTAGTTTCAATTTACACAATTGCGTTTTAAGTCCGACAAAGTTTATATTGACACGCAGTTTAAAAAACTGAAAAATGTATTTAATAATAATTGATATTGTGAAATATTATTAAGCACCAAGATCCACTTCGACCAAAAACGGCACTTCTCATTGCTTATGTTATTTTAAATTTTCGTTTTTTTTAATTTTGCATAAGACACTTAATTTTTTTAATTGACATTAATTTTTATTAAATATTTTTGTAAACAGTGAAATTTTACCTGTAATAATTCGTGAAAAAAACTGTTATATAATATATATTATAGTTCTTATAAATAAATATATTAATCGTATTATTTTGCAAACATACTTTATAATTTAAACTGAAAATAATATAATCATATATGAACTTATATAGTCATATAAGATTATATATGTGATCAGATCACAATATTGTATCTTAAAGTATCCGATAGATGGCATTCGATGGAATCTGTTTCTCGTATTTAAAATTTGACAAAGTATTATAAGAACGGTATCAAAAGACACGACACTGTCTCGCGCTATGGAGCGGTACAATTTTTGTATTAGTTGTATCGTGGAGTCCACTCTTATAATAAAGTGGCACACTTAAAAAATAACACTTGAAAATAATAATAATTTTCTGAAACTTATTTAAATATATATATGTCCTTATATATAATCTTATATAATCATATATGACCATATAAGATCTTATCAGGCCAAAATTCATGTAGGAGCGTATAAGATCGCTTCTTATATGAGCATATAAGACATAAGAGATTTTTTTTCCTATGACTACATTTCATTTTTGCTTCCTCATAGCTCATAGAGGAAGCTTTGTTTTCATAAACTTCGTATATGGACCTTTGATCGCATATAAAACTAGATCTAATCAACCAAATGTTAATGAATTGTATATGAAATAGGGGTAGAAAAGACCGAAGAGAAAATTGTTTTTTTAGTTTTCGATGCCAATGTGTTCCTTATGTTCTAAAACGCCGAAATATCGCATTAAAAAAAATGTCGGTATGTGTGTATGTGTGTATGTATGTATGTGCCAAACTTACCGAAATTTTTATAACTCCAGAACTAATCAACCAAATCTTAACGAATTATATATGAAATAGGGGTAGAAAAAACTGAAGAATATAATAGAATTAATAAAAATTGCTAATAATGAAAGGGTTACCGATTTTTATCTAAAAAAATCTATATGATTGCCCTAATTTCCGCAAATTTTGAAATATCAAGCTTAATTTTTTTTTATAGATAGAGTATCATTAAAGGTAGGTTGGTGTTGAATTTGGCAATGATCGGTGAAGGGGTTACCGATTTTTGCCTAAAAAGTGTACAAGTTATACATGTAATCTTATATATAGAACGTATCATTAAAGGAAGGTTGTTTTGAATTTTGCGAAGATTGGTTTAAGGGTTACCGATTTCTGCCTAAAATATATATAGGGTAGACCGAGGCGAATCGGATTACTAATTAGCACGATAAAATAGCTCGTTTGAAAAAAAACACTAACGAAAACTGTCTTAAAACTTATATTGATCCGATTCGCCTCGGTCTACCCTAAGTTATTTGATGGATAAAGTATCATTAAAGGAAGATTGTTAGTGAATTTGGCGAGGATCGGTGAAGGAATTACCGATTTCTGCTTAAAAAGTGTATAAGATGTACATGTAATTTTATATAGAGTATTATTAAAAGAAGGTTGTTTTGAATTTTGCGAGAATCGGTGAGAGGGCTTTACCGATTTCTGCTTAAAAAATGTGTAAATATCTTTAATGATACTCTATCCATAAAAAAAAGTGTGCAAGTAGAAATTTGCACATTGCTTCCTCATAGTTTTTAACTGTGCAAGTAGAAATTTGCACATTGCTTCCTCATAGTTTTTAAATGTGCAAGTAGAAACTTGTACATTGCTTCCTCATAGTTTTTAAGTGTGCAAGTGGAAACTTGTACATTGCTTTCTCATAGTTTTTAAGTGTGCAAGTAGAAACTTGTTTAAGTGAGCAAGTAGAAACTTGCACATTGCTTCCTTATAGTTTTTAAGTGTGCAAGTAGAAACCTGCACATTGCTTCCTCTATGAGGAAGCCAAATTAATAAATATCTACTAATAATTATGCATAAAAAAACAGGCTTCCTCATAGAGGAAGCAATGTGCAGGTTTCTACTTGCACACTTAAAAACTATAAGGAAGCAATGTGCAAGTTTCTACTTGCTCACTTAAACAAGTTTCTACTTGTTATTTATGCGTTGTTGATGATTAAATTTAAGATTATTGCGAAATATTACACTGAAGAGGGTCTAAACTAAGACCAATGCGTTTGTATTTTGTTTTAATTTATTAAATATTATTTATTATTTGCTATAAAATCGGCGTTTTGCTCTTATTTGCCTTAAGTTTGAAATTGATTGTATATCTAGAAAGCGTTATTCTTGACTTGATTTTTTAAATTATATAATTTACATTTTTATATCCTTTTAAATGTTACTAGGAAATTACGATATATATAACGTTGTAATTAGTTTTCTACATATCGCGACATATTAAATAGGGGAGACCGGGGCTAAACGGTCTGTTTTTTTCGGTGCCGATTTTTAACAAGAAAATAAATAATTTTAGTTAAATGTGGTATACCACTGTAAAGAGTGAACCTTTAGCTACAAAATTTATTAAGGAAATTTTTATCTACGTCGCTTTGTTTAACCGGTATAGAGCAAAAACGACAACGGTGGAAAAATTGAAATCTCAAAAATGCCGGGGCTAATCGGTCACACTGCATTTTTAATACATATACGTACATCTAATCCTGAAAAATGATAGGATACATTTTAATAATTGTTTTTTAAGAGAAAAATATAAAAATTTATTTAAAATTTTTATGCGAAACATTATTAAAAAATAATTGTTTTACCTATTCCATAAAACAATTTAGGCACGTTAATACAGAGATTAACCAAATCGTAAACTCCCCAACGGCACGTCACATTGTCAACGCGGGCAACCACGGGGAACACGCGTGACGGCGTTCCGGTGCCATAGGATCAGCGCGGACCCTCGAGCAACCTAACCAAGCCGCGTTTCTCGCGGGAGAGCGATAAATAGCGACAGGGGGGTTAGAAAAGCTCGCGGTGGAGCGCGACCATTTTACCGACTCGACGGCGTTCTCGCGCCGATTCCTCGACGCGCCGACGACGACGACGACGACGGCCACGACCACCACGACGACGACGACGACGACGACGACGACGACGACGATGATCACCACCATTACAACGGCGGCGACAATGACGCCGAGACGATGCGGCGAACGCTGGACGATGCGGTCGCACGCGCGACTGTCACTGACACAACGACCAACAACGACGATTTACCGCGGCCGGGAGTCGGGACGATCTACCGCGCGCGCGGCATGTCAACTCTCGCGCGGAAATTGCGGGATCTCAGAGCCGTGCCGTGCCTCGCCGTACCTCGCCGACGTGCCGTGAGCGCGAGCGATCTCGAAAACAACGGTCCGCCATCTTTTCGGTCGGCCAAAACACCCGTTTTGCGACGATACGTGCGTACCATTTCCCTCCTACACAAACTGACGCACGTGCAAGGGAAGACAGAATCACGCTCGAGGGAAACCTAACCTGAAATCGCCGTGAGCTGAAGTCGTGCGGTGCGCCCGGCGCGCCACAGTGACGAGATTAGCCCGATTAGCCCCGGGTGCTTGTAGACCGATTAGCCCCAAACACAAGTTTCAGGTTTGATCGCCCATGAAATATTAGACATCAACGATAATGAAAAAACTACACTGGATTCGTGCTCAGCATGCATTACTCATTATAATCACGTACTTCGAGATTTGGAGAGCAAATATTATTGCAGATATTACAAAATTTCCACGCGCAGAAAATTTCACTTTCACCTTCCGAAAACACGTTTGCCCTCGTAAAAATCATAACACGGCAAGTAACCTGCCGAAACTCCGTTGGGGTCACATGGGTACCATAAGCAGCGTTTACAATGTTAATAGCGAGTTCGCACAATATACAGGTTCCGAGATATTTGATTAGACGTATTTACCCCGTAGACCTTTTAGCCCCGGTCTCCCTTACATATATTCTTAATTCGGTCAAATGTATGATTTTTTTTAATTATTCGAAATTAATTTTTGGATAAGAAATTTGCGTAGCTTTAGAAATGAAAGATTTAATTGCTATCTATGACATCTATTACGATACTATTTAATTAAATCCCATATTGAATTGCACTTTAATTTTATATCGGGAATTGAAAAATTCTAGTTTTAATGTAATGTATCCTAATTCTTCTAATAAAATACAAGATAATTTATATCTTTTGTATAATTTTTTTACGTCACATATCATAGGAATTCCTCCGTATAATTATTATCGATTTGCGAAACGAGTAGAATTGTTTGGTTGTTCAGAATCTGTGATTCCACATTTTTCATAGACAACATATAACACGTTTATACTTTACATGGCGTGTTTACAAATTTCCCGGATGATAGACGCGTTTACGTAACATAAAGACGGAGCAGATTAATTGATCTGTTAAATATGCTCAGATGCTACGCTTGTTTTATATGTCAGTTCGTTTAACCCTCATACAGTAGCAATAATAACTTGTAAACGCACATACGATCTGTCCCACAAAAGCGTTGGCTTGATATCTGGAGTAATAATAATTATTTTCAAAAAACTGTTCTCAAAAACAGCTTTGTTGTATACGTAAAATACTACGACGCGATTACCTAATATTGTATCTAGTCTCCTTTATTTTGAAGTATAGCTTCACAACGTTTCGGCATGTTTTTAGCGAGTTTTTCGGCATATTCGAAGGTAATGAAAAACCGTTTTGAAAAGCCGAGACTTGTTTGTATGCGAAAGTTCAACTGAAGCTTAAGCTTTATGGAAAACATATATTTACATTGAAGCAATTATGCCGCCGTATCAGGGAGATATGGAAGTCATTACCTTCGGAATATGACAAACTCGTCAAAAACATGCCGAAACGTTGTGAGGTTGTACTTCAAAATAAAGGGAACTACATACAATATTAGGTAATCGCGTCGTAGTATTTTACGTATATTGCAAAACTGTTTTTTATTTTTTTGAATTTTATGATTATTTTTCCAGATATCAAGCCAACACTTTTGTAGGACTCTACATACATATACGTTTCACAAAATTGCGATAGACCTTTATATCTCTTGTACAATTTAAGAGAATTGAAAAACGAAGATAGCTAAAAAAGAATCTCGCCTATTTTATTAAGTGGTTTTGGGCCATAAATGCACACACACTTTACTTCTATAATGCATTTGTAGAGGAGGTTGGTAGAAATAATAATAACATAGTCTCAAGTCTCAAAAACGTGGGGAAAAATACTTTGGTGAGAAATAATTTTCGCATATTACTATATTACTATGTGTAATAATATTAACCAATTGGCACTAAAAACTTTGCACTATTTATTAAATATCATAATATGTAACATCATAAATATGCAATTGAGAGTATATTATATAAGCATAAGTTTGTATCTTGAGAAAGACATTTAAAATCAAATATAAGAAAATGGTGAAATATTATAAATTATAAAATTAAAATATTAATGAAAAAAATAGAAAATAGAAAAATAAAAAAAGAAAGATAAATAAAATATAAAATATAATGTAAAATCAAGAGACACGGTGTCTCGCGCCAAGTACACGCAAAGCGAGACCGCACCGTGACTCTTTTACGCGACGCGACGAGTTGTAAGTACCCGAGATTTTGAGATCTCGATAATGATTG
The DNA here is from genome assembly GCF_030848795.1 of Temnothorax nylanderi. NCBI lineage: Eukaryota > Metazoa > Arthropoda > Insecta > Hymenoptera > Formicidae > Temnothorax > Temnothorax nylanderi. The sequence goes on along the minus strand of NW_027249506.1, from coordinate 49,683 downwards.
AACGGATCGAGTTCTAAGTAGGCTCAATCGATAGCTTGGTCGATTTATATAATAAACGTGTTTTTATTTTTCCTCTACGTGCCCTACGAGCGGAGATATTACGATGCAAAGTCCGAAATGTAAATATTTCGATTAAGATACGTCGTTATTATTATCGTCGTCGTCGCCCTAAAAAATTGATGTCCCTTACACTTTTTCGACACTAATATCGCTTTTGATGATAAACCGTGCGCGCGTTATTATCGACCCAACAGGTAAATCAGATCGATATGACTTATGACTTATCGGCTAGGATAGAAAGATATCAAGGCTGCAAAAAAATTTGGCGCTGCTAGACTTCGAAATTTAATAAAGTACTAAAATTTTTGATTGAATAAAAAAAACAATAAACAATTTAGGGAAGAATACGATGGGAGTAAAAAAAGCAGCGCCAAGTTTTTTTACAAGAAAAATTTATTTATTTTATTTTTATTAAATATTTTTATTTTGTAATTAAATTTTTTAATTCTTTGTGATTAAAATGGTTCTTTGTAATATTATAATTTTGTTAAGGAGAATTAAAGCTACTACCACTTGGGTTGGAGGCGGCAGTGTGGTCTAGTGGTAGAGCGCCAGACTCGTAATCTGAGGAACCAGGTTCGAGTTCACTAGAGCCATGTAAACATGGAAAAGTTTTTTCCGAAAGCTGCGCCCTCCGTGCAAGATAGGCTCTTGTGCGGAGCAAACAGAGCTCCGTCTTTCGGAAAGAGACGTTAAGCCGTTGATCCAAAGGGTTAAGTGAGAGGAGAAGGGTAGTATTGGATGAGAATTGAATAAAGGGTTGGGAACGTTCCTACAAAAACGCCTTGCAACCCTGAGGGGAGTCAATAAACGTATTTTTATTTTTATCACTTGGGTTGGAATAGGAAGACTCTTGAATGGGAACACAAAGATATGTACCACTTGGGTTTTATTTTTTAAAAGTAGTTGCACAACAATTATTTTTCAAAGCAATATATATATTCTCTTTGTAATTGGCGCAATTTAAAGATTTCACATCTTTTTTTGAAATACATGTCACTCGGATTGAGTTAGGTAACACAAATTTATGATATAATAATTTTGTTAAGGAGAAATTGAAGCTACTACCACTTAGGTTGGATTTTTGGATTTGTACATATCACTTAAGTTGAGTTAGGTAACGTAATTTTGTGATATAATTTTGTTAAAGAGAAATAAAGCTACCACTTAAGTTGAATTTTTGAATTTACAAAATACATTGCGCGTGTACTTGGCGTCTTTTTTTACCTTTTTTTAAAAAAGGTAATTTAGTACTGATAAATAATACATAAGGTAAAATAAAGGATATATTGATTTCTACGCTTCAAAAAAGATTATCGAATGCCGCTAGATTTTATATTATATAATATAAATAATCTTCTTAAAATTTATAATTTGTTGAATAAGGAATGAAAATTTACAATACTAGATGCTTGCTATAATTTTTAAATCATACTTACGATCTTGCCAACTCACATTCACATTCACAACGATAAATATCCGTTCACCTCCAGAACGAATGTGGCAAGATTTAATTGTTTCGAATTTGATAATTCGCGTTTGATATGTGATACGACATAGTACGGTAACATATAATCAAACATTTGTTTTCAATTTTACGAAATTTTGCATTTAATTAAACATAAATTTAGATTAAATTTATTATTATGGATATTTTTTTATTTTTACTACCCACTTTTGTACGTATTTTTCTCTAAAAGAACTCAATTTGTTAATATTATTCATATTTTCTCGAAAACTCTTTTTAATGGGGAAAAAGTCTCGTTTTTTAAGCGCATTATTAGTATTCAACATACTTATTAATTGTTATATAACTTGATATCGTCATCTAGCATCATCATAATTCAATTGTTTCTTGAATCTTTCGCGATTGGCACACAGTTACCGGATCTCGTTATGGAATTAGTGATTGTCGAAAATGACTCGTATTCGGATGATCTTACAATCACGTTGTCGCATGGCCGCAAACTTAACATTGAACTGATGTTTCATGTTTCGTCATACCCGTACAGCAGAATACTGACGACCAAATTGGATCTGGTTCAATTTTATCTCGAAGGTTAAGAGAGCGGGAAAAGCGTTTGTTGCCTTCGTAGATGAGAACAAGATGAGAATCAGTAAACTATTTTAAAATATATCTCAAAAATTTAGATTTAAAAATTCAATTTTTAGTATGTCATTATTTAAGGAATAAATTGGATTTAAGGAGTTATATATATCTAGGAGATCAAAAAACAGAATATACATATATCAATTTTTGTGAACTTTTATGACAAATGTAAAAATAATGAACAAGTACATTTTTTGGCAAACAAAAATATTTAATATAAAATAGGCAATAATGTAAAGTGTATCAAAAAATATCAAAAAATGAAGAAGTAACAACAATCTTTAAGAATGCTGTCAGCTTATATAGTATCAGACATAATTTTACTGTTTATTTGAAACGAAAAACCAAATTAATTTTTGAAGTAGATGAAAAAACATGATTTTTATGCTAGCCATTTTCAAAAAGAATATTAATAATATCAAATTTTGTAGAATAGCAATAACTTAAAATTGACATTTCGATTTTTAATATTGAAAAAAAGACATTAGAAATGTAAAAAAAGCGCTAAGTATATTTTTTATTTTAACCCTTAAATGCCACACCTCTCAAGAATCTCGTAAATGACACATGGGGTCTAAAAGACCCCAGCATGAAAAATGTCTCCTTACTTATTGATTTTTTGATATTTAGTTATGAAAATTATTTTCAATGTTGTTCAAGGCTTAGAAAAGAGAATAAAATGCTTATATTGTTAAAATTTCAATTTCAACATAGTATAAAAAATTAAGATCGCCAACAGTTAAAATGTTGGCTCCAAAATCAAAAAAATAAAAAATAATAAATAAATAAATATGAGCTCCATATTTGGCGGGAACATTTGAAAATATATCATTCTAAAGGGTCTGGGGTCCGCTGGACCCCGGGTGGCATTTAAGGGTTAATAAAAATAGTATCTACTATTTAATAAAAATAGTATCTACGCAAAACTTAATATATGTTAAATGATGAATAGATAGTGTTCTTTAGCTTATCATTCAAAAAATGATTAAAAAACACAAGGAAAAAGACCAAATATATAAATGTCATGAAAAAAGAGTGAAATAAAAATGTTATACCAAGTATATTGAGGACAATAAGTAATAGCTTGTAAAATATATTTTTTGCACGAGATTACATTTAAAATAATATTGTACAATATTTTAAGAAATTCCTTTCTATAATTGCATTAGACATTAGACAGAGAATGTTAACATATAGGATGAGGAAGACATTGAAAATGTAGGGAAAACATGTACAAAATGATCCCTTTAAGGGATAAATTAATTAATGGTATGGAATAATGTGTTTCTATTTAAATCTTTAATGGTCTTTGGTTTAGTTGTTATCTAACTACAATTAATTGAAACAGTTTTGAATTAATGCTGCTAGGTATATATATATACAGGGTGTCTGAGACCACCCCTTTTCTTTCAAAAACTAAGCATTTTAGAGAAAAACGTTTTAGACAAAAATTGTATGGTTTTGAGGGGAACATAAGATGGTGTCATTGATTTGATAAGAAACTGAAGGTGTCCTTGACCTGACCTTAACGATGCCACCCAAGGCCAAATCAATGACACCATCTTATGTTCCCCTCAAAACCATACAATTTTTGTCTAAAACGTTTTTCTCTAAAATGCTTAGTGTTGTGCCGCCGCCTTGAATTGGAGATCAGGGCCGGCACCGAGTTCTTTGGATCCGCCGATTAGAGGGAGAGAGGACACTGGCGATATGTAGTTTGCAGTCGCGTTTAATAAAAGATAGTTTTATTGATACACTTGTAGATTTGCACTACCCTGACTTGCGGGTTACAATTAACGTTTCGTTGACTCGCGGTACGCGCTCGATTCTTAGACTGCCCGCCGTTCCTTGGAAGGGCGGGCTTTTTATCGCCTCGGCATTGCTGACTTAGCAGTCAGCGATTTTGACTTCGCGATCAACGTCCTAGCGGGCTGGTGATATCCCGAATGACCATATATGGTCATTACCGCGACGCGTGCTGGCTTTCGCGTCATCGGTCCTCGTCGCTAGGGTCGGATTACCAAGTAATCCGGCCCTCGGTGTTGCCAGGTGCCATACTTTATCGCGAATACGTTGTGCGCTCACAACATCCCTTCCCCCGCGGAAAAAGAAAAACTGAGGTAGTCGAAGTTTTTCGTTATTTATTTATTTGTGTTTTTCTTTTTCCTGAGAGGTTACACTCTAATTTTCTTATATGCTAATATGTATGCTGTGATTTCTCCTTTTAAATTCTTAATGATTCCCTTTTTTCTTTATTACATAAATAATTACAAGTATAATGCTTACTACTACTACTATTATGGTCGCGGAACCTACAGGATATACAATATTCTTATTCGAAAAAACGCTGGGTTGGTTATTTTCCACTTCTTTTTTAATTTCATCTAGACTTAAACTTAATTTGATTAATTCCGACGGATCTTTGATTACTGGTTCTAACTTTATTTCTTTTTCGGAATCTAATTTGTTGTCTAAGGTTATACTTTTTTCTATGGTATTAGTTATATTTAATTCTGGTAAATACATTTGTACGCCGGTTGTTCGCCGGTGCGCTATTAGCTCGCGTCGTGATCTCATGTTTCACCGCCGTGGTGTGTGTTAGCTTATCGTTTTCCAAATGAAATATATCGCAAAAATCGTCGCATCTCTGCTCTAACGCCTTCTCCTCTTTATTATTTAATTTAATTTTCATGCGTTTTTTACGTAATTTCTCGCGTTGTTCTTGAATTGAGTTGCGCTCTTCAGTCGCGGGTAATGTGAGTCCGTCAACCGTGTCATTCACCGGCATCTCTTCTCGAGTTACATGCGGTGTGAGCATCTGTACTGTCTTCCCGGTGACGTTTAATTTGCTTCTCAGACAATTGGAATCTATTGGTTTTATCATGCAACTTCCGATGAAAACTCCAGAAATAGGTTTTACACGTTTTACAATACCTCTTCTATTTCGATTTGCACCTGTCGTCTGTATGATTGTTTTACTGCGGGGGGGTTGAATTAGCTTCTTATACGGTCGGAGCTTAAGATTTACTCCGCCGATTCTCAATACGTTTTTCCCATGGAGACAGTCTGCTCTGTGCTTTTTGATGAAATCGATTCCTAGTATTCCTTCATAATCCATCGGGAAGTCGTCGTTTACCACGTATATTGTGGTATGACTTGTTTTCCCAATTTTATTGTGGCTTTTATTTTTCCAAGTTTGTACAGTTGGTGTCCTGTTATCCCTGTCAGTGCTAGTTTCTTTTCACGCATTTGTGTATTGCCTTTCAAATTTCCTATTTTGATAAAGGTTAGTGCTGCTCCGGAATCGATCAAAAAATTCATTTTTCCCGTTTTGGTTTCCTGCATCGGGAGTGTCACGAGATCTAGATTATAATTTTTACTAGTCTTGCTTGTCACTTGAGTAACTTGATACTCGCTCACGGCTCGCGCCTTATGCTTTCTCGGTCTCTTTTCCTCTTCACTGCTACTGCTGCTGCCGCTGCTGCTGCTATTCGATATTTCATCGTCCTTGTCTGACGTATGCTTAAACGCTTTCGCTGTGGTATATACCTGTGGTTTTTTATTTCCATCAGTTTTAGATTGGCGTGTTCTTTCCTTTTCGGGTCGGCCGTTCAGCTGCCAACAATCTTCCCGTTTGTGCCCCTCTTTCTTGCAGTGGAAGCAATATTTCTCAACTGTATTTATTCCGTGGGGTTTTTCCGCTCTCGGGAGAGAATATCTATTGGCGTATCGGCTAGTACGGCATTCTTGTCCGCTATGGCCTAGCTTTCCGCATTTATTGCACTTGACTCCGACGCTCTGAGCTTGTCGGGTTTGCTCTTGACCGTTTTTGTTTCGGTCGGTAGTATATGTTGCGCGCTGAGGAGGTCCTTTCCATTTCTCCTCTGACGTGGCGCCGGTTATTGTTTCCTGCAAAGTTTAGTATCGCTGCGCCCTGACTACCATTTTAATGTCCTCGTGCAGCCCGATCTGGTAATTATGGAGGGCCTGTACCTTTATACTGTCGAGAATGGCCTTCTGCTGCTCTTGTGAGTGCCCTTGGCCTTCCTCCATGGCTTCATATAGTTCTCGCGCTAGTTTTTCTACGCGTCGCCCGAATTCCTGCGCGCTTTCCCCCGATTTTTGCTTTAGGGAGTTAAACTCTAGTTGCAGGTGGGTCATACTGCGCTTGCCTAGATATTCTGTTTCTAGTTCGCGTTTTAACTGCGCAAAATCATGAATATCGCGCGTATCAAAATTTATCATGGCTTTGCCTTTAAATTTGGTGCATAACATTGCCTCCAAAAGTATTGATTCATCCGCGGGGTGTATGTTCTTCATTGCGTAATTACTGGCGTTCAGAAATTTGCGGACGCGCTCCCGGGATTCTCCGTCTATTTCGGGTATCATGTTTCGGGCTGCCTTTAGGCTGAGGCACCCGAGGTGATGTCCCGGTTGGTTTCGGACGTCGGTATGCGTGCGCCCGTAGGTAATGTCCAGAGGACCTTGGCTGCGCCCGCGGCGACCTATTTCGTCGGGGAGCTCATAGTTTACAGCTTCTAGCCTGCTTACGCGGTCCTGTACATCGCGCACTGCGCGAAGGAGTTCGACAGAGCGCTCGAATTCCGCGGCCTCTGAACGGTTCATGCGATCCTGCATGTCGCGCATCATATTCAGGAGGTCGTCTAGCACGGAGTCCTGTGCTCCTGGACCTGCTCGCGCCGGCTCAGGGGCTCGGCGTTGGTAAATTTCGGACGGTCGCCCGTTTACCGAGCGTCGCGTTATTTCCGCGTCGATCTGCTCTGATGTTTCCGGCATATCTCGAGTTTCGTCTCGGGGTGTATTAACCGGAGCCGCTCGTCCTGGCTGGCTCATCTTGTTGGCTCGGGGGGTGTAATCCTCTTCGGTCGGATCGAATACGTCGCTGTCGTAAGAGGTCAGGGAGAATTCTCCTCGTTGAGCGATTCTGCTAATCGTACTGCTTGCGACGTCGGAGTGTGCGTCTGTTTGTGTCGGGGTCAGTCTATCGTCGCCGTTACCGCAATTATTATTGTTATTTTCACGCGCTAAACTTGCGTCTATCTCGTCGAACGAAAATTCCCGCTCTATAATGACGTTCGGGTGCAGTTCTAGCACCGGTGTGCTATCGTCCGAAAATTGTGAGTCTAAATTCCGTCGCACGCGGTCTAATGTTTCGCTATCGGTATTTCTATTGACGCGCACGGGACTTCGCGAGCTATATTCTATCGCGCGCAGTGCTGGTTCGCTGTGTAGGAACGATGCGTTTCGGACGGGGCGGAATGGGGTGATTTCGCCGTCTGACATCTATCGGCTCTCACTATTTTTGTTATCGGCGTTCGCGGACCGTCTCGCGTCGCTCGCAAAGTTTTACATTTGGCGTTCGCAATGATAAATTGTAACGGACTTACAGTAACGCCGTGTAGCGCATCGCGTCCGTTTTCCGCTGAGTCGTTGTCCTGCAGGGCCGCTTCGCTGCTTCGTCGTCGCTGCTTCGCTGCGCCTCTGCTTCGCTGCGTCCCTGCTTCGCTGCTTCGGGCTGGCGAGTCTGTACGGTAGGTCGGGGCCTTCTCCGGTGTCGCTGATAACACGCGGGGGCTACTACCGTGGCTTTTCTCGCTCTGGATCTGGTCGGCTGTTCCTCTCCGGGATGTTTTACCGCCTTTTGATGATCCGCTCCTTTTTGCAGGCGTAAGTCTGGCAGGATGTCCTCTCGTCCAGTTAGCGAATCCCACCGCTGCCACCAATTGTTGTGCCGCCGCCTTGAATTGGAGATCAGGGCCGGCACCGAGTTCTTTGGATCCGCCGATTAGAGGGAGAGAGGACACTGGTGATATGTAGTTTGCAGTCGCGTTTAATAAAAGATAGTTTTATTGATACACTTGTAGATTTGCACTACCCTGACTTGCGGGTTACAATTAACGTTTCGTTGACTCGCGGTACGCGCTCGATTCTTAGACTGCCCGCCGTTCCTTGGAAGGGCGGGCTTTTTATTGCCTCGGCATTGCTGACTTAGCAGTCAGCGATTTTGACTTCGCGATCAACGTCCTAGCGGGCTGGTGATATCCCGAATGACCATATATGGTCATTACCGCGACGCGTGCTGGCTTTCGCGTCATCGGTCCTCGTCGCTAGGGTCGGATTACCAAGTAATCCGGCCCTCGGTGTTGCCAGGTGCCATATTTTATCGCAAATACGTTGTGCGCTCACAACATTAGTTTTTGAAAGAAAAGGGGTGGACGGGTGTCCCATTTTAAAAAACGCACCTCGATAATTCTTCAACGAAGCATTTTCAGCAAAAATGTTTCAGACAAAAGTTGTACGGTTTTGAGGGGCACATAAGATGGTGTCATTAGTTTGACCTTGGATAGGCGTTTGAAGATCACGTGAAGGTCACCTTCAATTTCTTAAATGGAAACCCCTATTTTTCAATGCATATTTTTGTAGCTAATCTCGAAAGCTTTTCAAAACACTATAATAAATTATTTTTTCATTAAGAACTTTTGGAATTATTAGGCTTGAAAGTTCTAGTATTTTGACATAAAATACAAAATATCTTGTAAAACATTAAGTTTTCGGTAATGTTACCTTAATACTTTTATGCACAGAATAATGAGACGAATCAATTGGTATAAAAAAAAGACATAGTTGCTTTTAAGAAAAAAATATGCAGATGCATGTTGCAAATTACATATTTTTTCTTAAAGGAACTATTTTATTTTTTCATACCAATTGATTTGTCTCATTATTCTGTGCATAAAAGTATTAAGGTAACATTACCGAAAACTTAATGTTTTACAAGATATTTTGTATTTTATGTCAAAATACTAGAACTTTCAAGCCTAATAATTCCAAAAGTTCTTAATGAAAAAATACTTTATTATAGTGTTTTGAAAAGCTCTCGAGATTAGCTACAAGAATATGCATTGAAAAATAGAGGTTTTCATTTAAGAAATTGAAGGTGACCTTCACGTGATCTTCAAACGTTTATCCAAGGTCAAACTAATCGAAGGTGACACCATCTTATGTGCCCCTCGAAACCGTACAACTTTTGTCTGAAACATTTTTGCTGAAAATGCTTCGTTGAAGAATTATCGAGGTGCGTTTTTTAAAATGGTACACCCTGTATATATATATGGGACGATTCACGTCACTTTTACCCCCCATCTGTCCAAAATTGGTATGGACGGATTTTAATGACCAAGGGCGGAAAATGTTTGTCTTGAAAAGAGCTTTCGAAAGGCGTGTGGCATATATGCGCAATTCAACATGGCGTCATAGTTATGGCTGCTTAAAGGGATAAATTCAAAATTTCAGATCCAACATGGGCAGATAAAACGGTGAAAAGTAACTAAATTCATATGAATCTCAGTATTTGGGAAATTTTGGGGTCGCTGATTACGAATCTGAACGTAAAATTGTGAAATTCAAAATGGCGGATCCAATATTGCGGATGCAAATATGAGAAACGGACGAAAATTCCAGTAAATAATCTGAAAACTCTTACTGGAAGGTTTTTTGGGTCGCTGATCACGAATTTGTAGCTAATTTGTTAAAAAACAACAGACAAACCGTGTTAATTGAAATTCTACTTTTAGCGTTACCCAGAGATGACGGCGTGGACGTGGTAGAAATTCATCTCCTTTGGAGTGCTTTATTTTCGTGAGTTCCCCTGGCCTCTCACGCTTCGGGGTGCTTTATTTTCGTGAGTTCCCCTGGCCTCTCACGCTTCGGGGTGCTTTATTTTTGTGAGTTCACCTGTACTGTAGAATGTTCAGTGGTTGCTCACTAGCAGAGTATTTCATGTACTGTAATCTCTTATCAGTACTCTGCTAGTGAGCAACCACTGAACATTCTACAGTACAGGTGAACTCACGAAAATAAAGCACCCCGAAGCGTGAGAGGCCAGGGGAACTCACGAAAATAAAGCACTCCAAAGGAGATGAATTTCTACCACGTCCACGCCGTCATCTCTGGGTAACGCTAAAAGTAGAATTTTAATTAACACGGTTTGTCTGTTGTTTTTTAACAAATTAGCTACAAATTCGTGATCAGCGACCCAAAAAACCTTCCAGTAAGAGTTTTCAGATCATTTACTGGAATTTTCGTCCGTTTCTCATATTTGCATCCGCAATATTGGATCCGCCATTTTGAATTTCACAATTTTACGTTCAGATTTGTAATCAGCGACCCCAAAATTTCCCAAATACTGAGTTTCACATGAATTTAGTTACTTTTCACCGTTTTATCTGCCCATGTTGGATCTGAAATTTTGAATTTATCCCTTTAAGTAGCCATAACTATGACGCCATGTTGAATTGCGCATATATGCCACACGCCTTTCGAAAGCTCTTTTCAAGACAAACATTTTCCGCCCTTGGTCATTAAAATCCGTCCATACCAATTTTGGACAGATGGGGGGTAAAAGTGACGTGGATCGTCCCATATATATATATATATATATATATTTACCAAAATTCTGTAAAGGGATCATTTGGTACCAGAGGTGTACAGAACGATTGCTGGGGTATGGATAAAATAATCCCGGGGGATTATTTTACCTCCAGTATATTAAGGGGGATGGTAAGGTTTGAAATTTCGAAAAATTCGATTTTTAGTTTTTTATATATTCTGGTAGTGTGATTTTTTAAGAATATTTCTCAGTTTGGTTTTTTGAGAATTTCGCAAAATTGAACTCAGGAAAGTTAAAAAGGTGAGTGCTGGCCGGCAAAGTGTCCGCGTGCAGGTTCGCCTTATGCTACACTTTTCCCTCGTGTCTAAAAGAGGCCAAAGCCGAAAAAAATCTGTGATGTTCTGTGATTACTGCTACAATGGAAGCTGACCTGGAGACGTCATTTTATAGCGCGGATAACTTTTGAGCTTCGTACGTATCAATTTTCTAGCTAAAACTAGTAGATATTCTAAACTTTAACTGTGTTTTTTTCGAAATGGCATTTTTTGCTAGTTTTGTCACAAATGGCTGTAGATATCGACTTGATTATTATTATTATTATTATTTTTTTTTTTTTTTTTTTTTTTAATGAAGATAACGAATTTTTCCGTAAACTGAACCTATTTTAGCGCACAGGAATTAATTTTTTATAACTGTTTTAACAATAAATAATTTGAATTTTTCGAAATTTTTTTTTTTTGGCTGCCATTGTTGTAATCTTGACCCCACATAGCACGTAATATTTTTGTAATATTACGTGTTATGTGGGACTTTTTCAAACTTTATGTTCAGTCTATAGAGGAGGATCTCGCCAACAAAATGGCATCAAAAAAATTGAAAAATTTCAGCTTGTTCACCAGAAATCGTGGCAAGAATAGAGCAGTGCGCAAATCACGCGGTCGCCTTCAATCATCAATATTACCCTTAATTATTTATATTCTTGGGACTTTTACGTCTCGTTTAGTTCGTTAAGAAAGCACTAATAACATGCTTCAAAAGAAAATTTATATACGTTTATTTGTTTGTTCATAAACGACATTTGAATTTTACCCAATTTTCGGCCGTTTAAACCTTACCATTCCCCTTAAGGATGGAATAAAGAACACAAAAATAGGTTAATACATTATTTATTATCATAAAAAATATATTATATTATAATTAACGTAATTAAAATTTGAACATAAAATTAAATTAAAAATTTTGAACATTAGATAAAACTATGAATGTCGAGTAAATGAAAATTATAAAATTATAAATAAAATAAAATAAAATAAAATAAAAAGTTATAGAAGTATAAAATTATAAAATAATAAATGGGTGAGGGATCATTTTGTCTCAAATGACATTTCGATATTAAAATCTAACTTAAAATTAATTAAGCCGGCAATCAAATCACTACGAAAACATAAACTTATTAAGCCTATGGCACATTGGTACGTGCGCGTTTTGCTGCTGATCTTGCTGATATATTCGTTGCGCGCTGTTCTGTAGGCTGCGTTGCGTGCTGCTAAGATGGTAATGCTGCTGATTTTTGCTTCATACGAATATTTGGCATTCAGACCTGAGAAGGTTTCTAGAAAAAATATATATAATTACAAGAAATGTCAAATCTCTCAATATTTATTTGAATTATATTTACTTTGAATAGGAAAACAAAATAATAAATACTATAAAGGATTATTAAGAACAAATTACGTTAAAAAAACACCTTAATTGATATACAATTTGTATAATACTTTTGGAGCATGTCTCAAAATTTCCATGAAAGCATTAATTACATTATGCCTAATTTTAAATTTAAAAGACCAATTTCGAAGATTGCGTAACAATTCGTTATCCATACTTTCATCTTCATTCTCAATATATTCGACATTCACATCGTCTGCATCGTCAGAGTCAAACAATAACGGTTGCATTTCTTTTTGCTCTTCAATATCATCAAAATCTTTGTCATCTGTGACCACTTCTAAAGAGTTATGTATTTCATCCGACAAAAATTCTTTATTATTATTGCCACTAAAGTTTGGCAAATACTAATTGATATAAGTCTGATCATTACTAAAAGAAGGTGATGTTGAAACTAATGATTAATCATTTTTATTTTCAATTCGGCATTCTTTTATACGTTCGGCCGATGATCCAAAATCAGTCACACCACTTGACAATTCCAGCAACAAATAATCTTTTTCCGTTTTTTTTTTGTGTTAATTTGTCTCTCTCTCTTTTTTTTTATTACGATGGGGAAATCCTCCTAGGATACCCCCTCTCCCCGGGGGAGGGAGAGGGCAGTTATGTCGGACTCCATGTGCAGGCACTAGTCCCCGCACATGGCCTACCGACTAAAACCCCACCGGGTGTCCTCCTCTGCGCCTAGCTGGAGAGGTGGCGAGAACTAACTATTTCCTTTCGCCACCTCCCCGGGCACCAGTCCCCACCAGGCTTGATGAGGACTGCACCTCTATTGTGGCCGGGGCGGGACACCACCGCCTCGGCCACCCAGCCGTGTGGGGGAAGTAATGTCGGCCCGCTGGAAACCCCCGCCCGCGGACCGGCCCTCCCCCGCGCCCCTCAATACGTCACTAAGCCATTTACTAATGGACGCTTCCGCTCGGACGAAGTTGACCCCGAGCGGAGAGCGGGCCTGTAAAAGACCCACTGCAAGTCCTGGCGGACGTATTGAGGGGCGCTTAATCCTATGACGCGCGCACGGGGGCTGCCACCCCCCGAACGCGCGTCGGGTGTTGGGGCGACCACAAGAGGTGGTCACCTCGTACCTCCTCCTCTTCTCCGATGTCCTCCTCGTTGGGGGAGAGGGGGAGGGTTAATTGGCCCCTCTCGCCCCGGAGCATTATCCCACACCCGCCCAAATTTATCTCTTATGCCTCGAAGAAATATCACGGTTACTTCCCTTTTCCATAATATTACAAAAATTATTTATTATTATGTAACCTATAAAAATAACACAATCAAATACGCATTAATTGTACAGCAGTTACATACAATTGTATGAAAATTTAAATCTATTGCAAAATAAGAACTTACTTTTGACTCATTATTTAATTTAAATTATTTTTTACTATATAATTTAACCCTCAGTTACCTGACCAGGGTCTGAGAGACCCTGCACGTTTTTAAAACTCGCGCCCTTTTTGAATACGCAGTGGGGGGGGACTCCGGACCAGGGGGGGAAAAAGTTTGAAGGTTCTAGTACTAGCCTGGCCACTTGCGAGAGTCCGTTCGGTCGAAGCAGCCGCGGCAGAAAGTGAGAAGTGGAACGAAAGTGGACTCTCAGACCCTGGTGAGGTAACAGCTTGACAAAAACAATATTTGTGAAAATACAAAGTATATAAGTAAATCTTATAAAAACAGTGTAGTTATGCAATATAATAGAAAAAATATTCTGTGTTGTAATAAAAAGTAAAATATTGGATTTTATTGGTTTATAGAATCAAATAATACCTAGTTTTTCATGTGTCTATTTTTAATAAGTAAAGTATTTTTTCATGCATTTTTATTGCGTTTATTCAACATTTTTACAGATTTTATACAAAAAAAACATGAATTTTTATCTCTCCATAGCCGCCATTTTGTATTAGCCATATGAAACTTTTTGAAAAATATTTTGTTATTCTTCTACATGTTTATATATTTCATGCCCAAGGTCGCAAGTTTTACTATTTAAAAAAAAAGTCTGTTTTTTAGAGACAATAATATTTAATCGATTTTCTTCAAAATCATGAAATTTTACTTTGCAAAACAAATATACTTTTTGGAACCAATCGTTATGACACTAATTTCTTCTTAAAGTACAACTCTTGACTTTTCGAATTATGTATTATAAAACCCTTGTATCTTTTTTTTAGTCAGTACTATGTCTATTTGAAAAAAGCAATTTTTTCGTTTCTTCAGAAAAACAAGTTTTCTTTTTTTTAAATAACATTTACATTTTTTAATTTGGAATAATCTAACTTACACAGTTTTGTAGATCTTTGAAAGATGTATCGATTAAAAAAAAAGACGTCAAATTTATGCATTTGTCTTAAAGATACAAGCTGGAGAAGACGACAGGATCTGAGAGACCCTGGTCAGGTAACAACGGGTAGTGAAAACGGAAGGTAACTGAGGGTTAAATGTGTTTATTGTCCTACACTTAGATAATACTGCGATTACGTGACCGATAGTGGCGCTACTATTGTATGCCATCTTATTACATTTTATTAAATATGTATCAACTATGTGTTTAATACATTTATACATTATATAATATGCGCAGTATACTTGCTATGTATTTCAATTTGAATATTTCATACCTATTGCGTTAATTACGTATTTAACACGTTATATTTGATATAAAATAAAATGAAATGAAAATGCAATATTGTTACGTATTTAAGGCTCCTGGGTTCTCGTCGCGGCCATGTTGGAATGTGACGTCAGAAGCGAGAAATGACACGTTGAAAATTTTTGCATGGTATTTCCAAATAAAAAGATATTTGCTTAAAATAACACTACAGATCACTTCAGCACATTTCAAAAATACTCCGAGTTGCATCCCTTTCCCTTGACAGTTATTAAACATCCGTAAAACGAATGTGAAACGATACAGGCTGATGTGCAGGCGCATGACTAAGTTGTGTATTACATTCATTTTACAGCTATTTATTAACTGTCAAGGGAAAGGGGTAGACCTAACCTGAACTCGGAGTATTTTCGAAGTGTGCTGAAGTGATCTGAAGTGTTATTTTATGCAAATACCTTTTTATTTGAAAATGCCATGCAAGAATTCTCAACGTGTCAAATCTCAACGTTTCTCGCTTCTGACGTCACATCTCACGAGATGTCGGGAAAGAGCCCAGGAGCCTTAATATATATTTGTAATAAAAAGTGCTGTGTGGGTTATTAATATCTTAAAGTGGGGTGCTACAATTTTTTCAACCCTTTGAGGTACAAACGAAAAGAAAGGTGGTACAAACCGAGCTTAATTTAATGCATATTTGAAAAAATTTGTTTCTTAATGTCGGGTGCTAGGTTCACATCAGTAGTAAGAACAGTAGGTTCACTTTGAGGCAGCACCTTTGATCTGGAGGCTACACACTCGCCATGTTGTTAATTGTGCGCGGGCCATAATTTGAATGACAACAGATGCTGGCTAAAATGGATGTTTAATATGTCTAACATTTAATATGTCTAATTGTGAAATATGATTTCAAGAGCTAGCTGTCACGAGAAGAATTAATGAAACATTTAATGCAATTCAAATACAATTTAATTTAAATATAATTATTTATGAATTAATCTAGACGGTTATTAATAGTTAGCAAATTTAAAAGAAATATACGTAATGGAAATGTAAAATAATAAACATATGAATATATGAAAAAGCAAGAAAGATAATACACATATGAATATGAAAAAGCAAGAAAGAATTATATAAGAAAATATGATGAGAATCAAATTATTATTTTTACAATATGTTATATATTTAAAAATTTATTATTTTTTGTTATATGTACAAAATTTTAAAAGAGACATCCGATGTGATGGAACTACAATACGTACAGCTTACAACTGTTGGGCTGCAGTCCAATTCACGCTCACAGCGCTGAAAGCATCGCTCTATCTTCGTTTGGTATTCGATGGTGCTTACAACGCTGTAAACGTGAATCGGACCGCAGCAGTGAACAGCTGTTTAACAGCCGCCGTATTCTTGATTATGCAGTTCGGTCATGCACGAGAGACAACCGTTAGCACCATTTTTCACGGAGTGAACCTACTGTTCTTACTTATACTGTGCCCTCAGTGAGCATAAAGAGCGAGCTCTATGCTGGTTCGCGGCGATGCATTGTGCAGGAAGTAGTACCGGGCGGTACGGCGATACGGAAGCAGGTATCGTACACTTATCACTACGCGATCACATGAATCTGCGACAACACTTAACATAAAATAGGTGCAACAATGTTTAACGCAATTACACTCACAAATATTTAACGCGAACGATGGATACGGGATACGGACACCCACGCAAAATGCAAGACGCTATGCGGTATGCGAGCAGATACTCTCAACGTGAACAACGAGAACACACCACAACATTGGGTGCGTTCAGCCGATACTCCGCTAGCCTAGCGCACGTAAGCAGCGAGCGCTTTGCTACCATTTGCTACGGAAAAATTTGGCTGGACAGAAGCGCTAGTAGTTAGCGGTTGTTAGCGGTTGGTCGTTGCAAATCAAAACCGCTACCAAACGAGCGACTGCTCACGATTGCTAGGCTAGCGGAGTATCGGCTGAACGCAGCCATTATAATTCCCCGGCGACACGCGCACACCTTCTATAGAATGCAACACACGAACACCAGGCGCGAAACGTGAACGTTCCAGAAACGCAACGTTCCTAAAAAACAATTAGACACTGACTTTCTTTCAGAAAGTTACACCCCTATCCTTAACTCATTCTGTATAAATATAGTATACACATATACATATACACACATATAAATTATTATTATATGTATAATGTACATATAATTTATTCATAAAAATATTTTTATACTTTAATATTTAATATAATGTAATTGTACGCATATAATTTTGAAATATTATGTCATTTTATGTTACAGAAAAATACAGAGTGTACGCGAGCGTATCGTTCGCAGTATTATTATTGGGGATTGGCGTGCCTCTCTGGTGGCACACTACAACGGTGCCTCGTGTTACACTTCCTTATGCCGGAATTGATGAATTATCGCAACTGGACATTAGAATTACCACAAATATTACTGTCGCGGCGTTCTCACACAATCGCGCTGAGTTGTTCGCACGTGAAATCAGGCGAACGTTTGTAAACGCTGGTAAGTGAGAACGGAATGTGAAAAATTTATAAGTGACAATTTATTGCTATGATATTGTACATTGCCTGAAAAGATTCTAATAACTTTAATGATTGATAAGAATGGTTTTCAAAATATTTTAAATGCTAGACTTCAAATCATTGTAAAAATCAATGTTGTTGCAACTTTTTCTTTCTCCGATGATGGTAAAATCCATAAAATTTATACGGTGATTTTCTTCCATTTCAAATGTGAATTGCAGTCTGCCATATGATATGAAATGAAAATGTCAATTACTTCTTTCTTATTTTTTGGGGTTACAAGTACAAGATCATCTACATATGTATTTGTAATAAAAAAGTAGATATAACCCGATCTTATCTAGCGCTAGATAGTAGTTATATAGCGCTTTATTTTCTATATCTTGTAAAATTATATCAGTTATGATTAATGATAGGGGTGAGCATCCCATAGAAATGTCAAACATTTGATAAGTTGTGTCGTTAAAGGTGAAAAAAGTTGACGAAATAATGAATCTGACTGTTATTAAAAACTTGTTTATTGACATTTTTATGTGTTTCTTAATGTAAGATCATCTAGTTTTTAACCTATTTATTGCTAGTTCAATAACATTTGAGAAACAACGTCTAATAGCGACGATAATGTATATCTTATTGCAACCTAAAAATCCTGCAATCATAGACGTATATAATAGACTAAACATTGCCATTGGTGATTTGTAGGCAAGATCTAAAGGACAGAGATATATGCTTTGTCGTTGCCCGATCAGCTTTTGTGAATAAGAACACGTTTAATAATCAATACGTGATCAAAGTAGAAAAGAAAGATTTTAATATAAGATGAGACAATTAAATTATTACATTATTAAAGTATAACGACCTGCCGTTAATAATTACACAGGACCACACAAAATTTTTTTTGAAAAGCAACTGGGATCAGAGTAGGTGTTTCTTATAGATTTTGGGTCACTGAATCCGAATTCATAAACCGTTTTGCTCCATCGCGTCTAGATTTTTAGATAATCGAGAAAAATAGCGGAAAATCTGTGAAAATTGAAATAAACATTTAAAGAAAGAGCAAAAGTATAACATCAAAGAAAGAGAAAAAGTATAACATCAAAATGCGGTCGCAGAACTGATTTAAATATATTTTAGTAAGTTAAATAAAGTGCAAAAAAGGAGGATGTTAAAAAAGGGACGAATTTCGCCCAAAAAGGTGTAAGTAAAAGAAATAGTGTTTTTTGTAGATCTTGATCTCCTGAATACGATAAAGCTAATAAAAAGTTTGTGGTGCTTGGGGAACACCTTGAAAATTGAGCATAAACGTGGTGTATTTACAGAAATTCGGGTGATATATGCTATATCATAAAATGTACTGGTGAAAGATTTGTTGGGGAGAGAAAAGGAGGAAGAAAGAGTGTTGTGTGTGTGTGTGTGTGTGTGCGCGTGCGTGCGCGCGCGCGCGGGTGCGGGTGTGCGCGCGTGTGCGCGGGTGCGTGTGTGTGTGTGTGTGTGTGTGTGTGTGTATGTGCGCGGGTGCGAATGCGGGTGTGCACGTGTGTGCGCGGGTGCGGGTGTATGTGTGCGCGTGTGTGTGCGTGTGTGCGTGCGCGGGTGCGGGTGCGTGTGCGTGTGTGTGTATGTGCGCGGGTGCGGGTGCGGGTGTGCGCGTGTGTGCGCGGGTGCGGGTGTGTGTGCGCGTGTGTGTGCGCGGGTGCGTGTGTGTGTGCGTGTGTGTGCGTGCGTGCGTGTGTGTGTGCGTGTGTGCGTGCGCGGGTGCGGGTGCGGGTGCGGGTGCGGGTGCGGGTGCGGGTGCGGGTGCGGGTGCGGGTGCGGGTGCGGGTGCGGGTGCGGGTGCGGGTGCGGGTGCGGGTGCGGGTACGGGTGCGGGTGCGGGTGCGGGTGCGGGTGAGGGTGCGTGTGCGGGTACGGGTGTGTGCGCGCGTGCGCGTGTGTGCGAGTGTGCACACACCCGCACACACGCGCACACACACGCGCACACCCGCACACACCCGTACCCGCACACGCACCCGCACTCGCGCACGCACACATGCACACACACACGCACACAAAACACTCTTTTTTCCCCCTTTTCCCTCTCCCCATCAAATCTTTCACCAGTACATTTTATGATATAGCATATATCTCATCCGAATTTCTGTAAATACACCACGTTTATGCTCAATTTTCAAGGTGTTCCCCAAGCACCACAAACTTTTTATTAGCTTTATCGTATTCAGAAGATCAAGATCTACAAAAAACACGATTTCTTTTACTTACACCTTTTTGGGCGAAATTCGTCCCTTTTTTAACATCCTCCTTTTTTGCACTTTATTTAACTTACCAAAATATATTTAAATCAGTTCTGTGACCGCATTTTGATGTTATACTTTTTCTCTTTCTTTGATGTTATACTTTTGCTCTTTCTTTAAATGTTTATTTCAATTTTCACAGATTTTCCGCTATTTTTCTCGATTATCTAAAAATCTAGACGTGATGGAGCAAAACGGTTTACGAATTCGGATTCAGTGACCCAAAATCTATAAGAAACACCTACTCTGATCCCAGTTGCTTTTCAAAAAAAATTTTTTGTGGTCCTGTGTTAACGAAAGCGGACTAGCTCGCCGGACCAGAGGTTCGATCGGAAGACCCAAAGGCAGTAACCAGATTTTAATTTACACAATCAAGATTTATTAAGTAATCAAATTAATACAGCGGATGGCTTAATAACGCAGATTAATCCAGCGGCCAGGCACCGCTGCGCTCGCTATAACATATGATGGTTGCGCGGACTTTATACAGATATTTACGCGGGCGCGGTCGCCGGAATTACAAGTGTGAGTTACGCGGCTTTCCTACGGACAGGGTTTAACACAGGCGAAATACAAAAAACGGGACGCGAAATTTACAAGCGATATATGCGGACGCATACGGAGTTATTTTATACGTTTTACGCGGAGGTATATGGGAATCGAATTATGACACGCGGTGTATGCTGATGCGCGTAGGCGGTACGTAGAGAATTACGATACGCGGACTATGTACAACGGTCTGACGCGGCGAATCTATACGCGTATCTCCCGGGCGACGCGGTCGGGAAAATCCGTTGGAATGGAACGGCCGGTCAGGTTGAAGCTGGCCGGCCGGTTGGTTCTGGAATTCTCGGTGCTTCGGCGACAAGACTGTCCGAGGGGGCTCGTCCGAGCCGCAGTTGCCTTGACCCCGCTGTTTTGCCGTTGCAACTGAGAATTGGCAGTGTGACGGAATTCGAGCAGCGCCCAAGATCTCTTGGAACGAGGACCAGATCACTGGACCCCGCTTTCTCTGCCGCTCTAGGAATCGGAAGATTTCTTCTCTCGGAACCAGCGGATCGGAGAGCTGTCTCGAGGTGAAGTGTCTTACCGTCGCGGAACCGATATTTTATACCCTCTCGGAGCGATAGATTTGGTGGGGGTAACCGATCTCCGTGCGAGACACGCGCCGGACGGAGCGGCGCGGAATTACGGTTCCCGGCCGCGCTCTCGCGCTCGGCGAAGATTGGCTCCCGTCGGCGCTTGTCGGCGCTCCGAGGGGATATCGGTGCTGCGAGTCGTTAATGACTCGCGCACACGATCGAATTTGTGAGCGATTAAGGCCCAGTTTCACAAGTGTCGGTTAACTTTTAACCTTAGATTAACTCACTCTTCGTCTCTTTCTAAGAAGAACGTTATAAGGAGACGAAGAGTGAGTTAATCTAAGGTTAAAAGTTAACCGACACTTGTGAAACTGGGCCTAAAAGGATGTGGGCGCACCGCGCCCTGTCTTCGCCCGACTGGTGTTCGGTCGAGCGGCACCGGACCGGTGGTCGCCGGGAAGCGATGCGTTTCTGGGGCGCATCGTTATAAAAGAGGAACGTGACGAGAAGAAAGCGAGTCACAGTTCTGTTCCCAGAATGCTGAGACAGCGGCAGAGTCGCGCGGAACAGATACGGAGCAGCGTACGTGCTCCGATCGGGGTCACCGCACTCCTTCCGCCTTAATGAAATGAATATACATGTCAATAGCGACAGGATCAGACAAATCGCTTTTGAGAGTAACCGCGCATCCTTAAGTGCTGGTCTACAACCTTGCTTTAAAGGATATTTAAGCTCTAAGCCGTAAGAAATTGACCAATCACAATGGAATGTGAGGAGAATACTCGATTGTGATTGGTCAATTTCTTACGGCTTAGAGCTTAAATACCCTTTAAAGCAAAGTTGTAGACCAGCACTAACGCGTGTTGACTTAAGTTACTATTTAAACCTCTTGTAATAAAGTGAGAGCAAATACATCCTCTTTTACTGTGAAGTACGGAGTGTTGTTTATTAGTGCGTGGATCCTAATCCTTTGGGCGCCTACATCCCAACCTCCCTCACGGCTACGGGTACAACAGCTTGCTGGAATGCTTTCCTTGTTTCCCCACCTTTTTTTCTCCCCACCAACTACAGAATTAGACAAGAAAAGCGTCCCAGCAAGCACATCTCTGTCCTTTAGATCTTCCCTACAGCTCTTTAATGGCAATGTTCAGTCTATTATGTATATCTATGTCTGCAATGTCTAAAGTCACAACATTAGCAGAAAACCTTTTTAAATTTGCCACTTTAGCAAATGCAATTTGTTGCGAACGGTATCATCAGGTCGTGCAAGTATAATTCGCACGCGCTCTAAAAGAACCACTATTAAACACAATCAAATTCATCATATGCATTAGCTGCATGGCGTCGATTTATTAAACTGTGGAATACTCGAAAATAGGAAAGCGAAGAAAATTGAAATAAAATACAATATTTAAAATTTAATACGTAATAATATCAGAAAAAATTTTGCAAGGTCCACAGATTTTTAAATTTTTTCGGATTAAACGAAAAAACGTACTATTATGCCAGCAGTAAATAGCATTGAAATTCCGCCATGATGAGTATCTTATTGGTTACTTCTGTGACTGTAAAGGATTAAATTTAGGTATTGTAGAGAACAATAATAAATTAAATGGAGCGGAGCGATCTGAGTTACACAAAGAACTTTATTTTATAATTTAAAGAGTACAAATGATGGCGTATACAGGTCGCATCGGCGGCCGATCGATCTGCCTCGTCGGATCTTTCGTGAGGAACTGAAGCATTGTCAGAACTGTCTTAGAGCGTTTGTTGTCGCCAAGTGGCCGTTATTTCTCGACGAAGTGATCGACGACTTAGGTGTCGCTTAGATTAAAACTAAATAGAATACGGGTCAGTCATCATAACGCAAGACGGCTCGACATTGCGGTGCCAACAGGTCCTACAACTTTGCTATCCCGACCATTAATCGCCCCAATTAATTATACAAATCTTAACATGGAGTCCACAATCGCATATCATCTGACGCTTTTCATGTGACGTGGTTTGCAAGAGCTGAAACTTCAACTCTTAACACATATCGATCGTTTGTAAATACGCAGTCTATCTTATACGGCTCTTTGAATTTTGGTATCATCTTTGGTGAAACACACACACACACACACACACACACACACACACCCGGAGAACAATCAAAATTCTTTATCATAACCTTATCGCCTATCTGATATTTCTTTGAGGCTTTGTGCCGACGATTGTAAGTGCACTTATTCACATCTTGATTCTTCGATATTCGCTCGCTGGCTCGCTTGTGTAAGCCTGCTAAGTTACTAACTTGCCCACTGATTTCAAGCACGTCTCGGACACGCGGAGTCAGAAATGTCTTTATCACTTTAAGGGCCAGTTTCACCAATTCAATTAACTGTAATCTTCGATTGAACTCATCTTTTTCTAACTGTCCCCCTTAGAAAGAGACGAAGAGTGAGTTTAATAGTTTAATCGAAGGTTACAGTTAGTTGGAGATGGTGAAACCGGCCCTAAGACCTCGATCTGTTGGTCAATACCTTCGTTGGTGATCGTGTAATCTAAATAATCTAGCTTTGTGTGAAGAAATCGGCATTTGTCTAATCGTAGCTCTTAAGAGATTCGCAACAAGTAATTTAAAAATTTTTTTCAATGCCTGAAAGTGATGCCCGTGAAAAAAGAATTAGACTGATATATATCCAAGTACGGGTTGCTGCCACAAAGGCAGCACACTCCGGTCGAGCTGTAAGAGCGCGTCTGGCGCAGGACTTCGCGCATCAACAGATCTGAGGACATCTTGCCTCCCGCTACGTGGCACTCTTCTTGTAACGTGCACGTCACTTCGATTGTACTCGAACAGAAATATATTCTTACATTGTTGCTTACTCCGTCTATTTAATTAGTTAAGGATCCAACATTTGGCGACGAGGATAAGTACGAGCGAGTTGAAAGTGGCTCGGGTGTGAGCGTGAAGTGGATAAAGTCCGGCGAAAATATTATGAGCCACGTGCCCGATATTGTCGCGTTCACTTACATACATGTCCGGCTCCAAGGGAGCTAGATCGAAGACAACTACACGGAAAGAAGGGGACTTGAAAGAAGTCTTACATCCAACGACGTCCGACAGCGAGGATAAAGAGGACTCTGACAAGACGGATCCACCAGTGGCTGAAAAAATGACAGCCATTATAGGTACGCTATCAGAATTCGACGCTGCGAAGGAAAAATGGAATGGATACATTGAAAGGTTTGAATTCTTTCTCGAAGCTAATAAAATTACCTCGGAGGACGCCAAGCGATGCACAACTTTTTACTGCGGTAGGTGCCAAAATTTACGATATTATTAAAAACCTCATTGCACCGGACACCCCTGGTTCTGTGTCGTATGATGAAATTATAACGAAGTGTAAAGCTCATTTCTGTAAATCTCCGAACGAATTGTTAGCACGAGTCCGTTTCCAGAAAAGGGATCAAAAGCAAGGCGAAAGTCTCAAAAACTTCGAAAGAGAACTCCGAAAGCTAGCACAGGACTGCAAATTCGGAGGCGCGGGGGAATCGCTGCCGATGAAGATTATGCTGCGAGACAGGTTCGTGGCAGGACTCATCGACGGTGAACTCCAACGATACCTGTGCCGCCGTCACGAAGAATCTATCACTCCGGCGAATAAGGATGGACTTACTTTGGAAAAGGCGCTCGAGATAGGAAGCAGTATCGAGGGTACCGACGTGAGACGTGCGAAGAAACAGTGGATGACGGATGAAATTATGGACCTGATGGAGAGGCGACGACGGCTCAAGGGCAGACAGGAGGAATACAAGAGAATACAAACCCTGATTAAAAAGGAAATCAGGATGGCAAAACAGAATTGGATGAAAGAGAGATGCGAAGAGCTGGAGAGTCTTATATCGAAGCACGATTCGTTTAATATTCACCGAAAGGTGAAGGAAGTAGCGGGTTTGTATAAAAGACGCGCACCTGTGGCTATATGTGATGAGCAGAACAAGGCCATACTGGAAGAAAACGAGGTCAAGCGTACTTGGCAAGTGTATGTTACCAGGCTTTTTGAAGACACCAGATCGGATGTCCGGGTCGATGGGGAAGAGCCGGAGGGCCCTATCATACTCAAATCGGAGCTACTGCATGCCATCGCAACTGCTAAGAGCGGGAAGGCCGCGGGACCAGATGAGATTCCTACAGAATTAATAAAATTGATAGACGAAGACAACATAGAGACGATACTAGTACTATTCAATAGAATATACAACACCGGGGTAATACCAGAGGAATGGCTGATATCAACTTTTATAGCCATTCCAAAGAAGCAAAGACCAAAAAAGTGCGCAGATTTTCGTCTGATCAGCTTCATGAGCCACATGCTGAAAATATTCCTCCGCATAATCCACGCTCGCTTCGGCACGCGTGAGGCGATCTTTGGGACAAATGTCCTCTTACAAAAATCGAGACCACCAGAAAGATGTCTTTGCATGCTTCATAGATTATGAGAAGGCGTTTGACCGTGTCCTACATACTAAACTTATTATGTTCCTCCGTCAAGCAGGAGTGGATGAAAAAGATGTCAGGGTGATAAAAAACCTATACTGGCAGCAAAAAGCTGAAATAAGGTTTGGGAACTTGACAACCTCAAGAGTGGACATACAGAGGGGTGTTAGGCAGGGGTGTATACTTTCTTCCCTCTTGTTTAACCTCTATGTGGACAAAATCTTCAAAGAGGCTATAGGTGACTTAGAACTCGGAATCAAAATAAATGGAGTATGTATCAGCACCATTAAATATGCAGACAACACTGTCATCATCGCCGAGAATATAGAGGACCTCCAACTACTTTTAAATAGGATCTCAGAAGCTGGGCAAAGGATGGGTCTAAAAATCAACACAAACAAGACAAAGATGATGGTCTTCAGCCGCGCTAGCCACGAGGGCGCTTTACTACACCTTGATGGCGTAAGGATAGAACGCGTTATATCGATCGAATACTTGGGATGCCTGAACACAGAGGACCTGAATCCCGATCGAGAGATTAGGCGTAGGATAGAGATTGCTCGCGGAGTCTTTAATAAGATAAGGGCCTTCTTCTGCGAAGACAACCTTAACCTGAGGCTGAGACGGAGAACGGTTAAGTGCTATGTATGGTCAGTGCTGTTATACGGTGTGGAGGCGTGGACTCTCAAAGCGAGCACGCTGAACCGTTTGAAAGCTTTTGAAATGTGGGTCCTAAGGAGAATGCTGCGAATTTCTTGGGTCGATAGAGTTACGAACGCTGATGCCTGGAGGAGAGCAGGTGCACAGCGAGAGTTGCTGATAACGGTCAAATGTAGAAAGGTCGAATACCTTGGTCATGTCTTGAGAGGGGAAAAGTACCGCCTCCTCAAACTGATATTAAAAGGAAGGATCGAGGGTCGACGTGGAATCGGAAGGAAGAAGCTCTCATGGTTCAGAAATATTAGAGCATGGACTGGGGTACGGAGCGCGGAGGAGCTCTTTCGTATAGCTGTGGATAGAATAACTATGGCCAGAGTGATCGCCAACGTCCGAGGGACCGGGCAGGGCACGCGAAGAAGAAGATCGAGGGTACCGAACGACTACAAAAGCAGTTGAAAGAAAATGAGCTACAGCTCGTCAAGCAGATGGAGTCAAGAAAACAACGTCCAAAGAAGAAGAGCTCGAAAGAAAGTTCTGACAAGGAGAAAAAATTATGCTTTTGGTGTAACAAACCGCATCATACTCCGGATAAGTGCCATTTCAAGAAAGCTGTGTGCAAATATTGTGACAAAGAGGGTCACATTGAACAGGCGTGCATAACAAAGAAAAGGGGAGTACGAAAAAGTGAGAAAAGTGCAAAAAATGCTCGAATCACACATTCGTACTCAGATTCCGAATCAGAAGTAGAATATGTCCATTCTATAACGCCGCATCGATCGAAAATTCACAGCACAAAGACTCGCTACAGCACCAAGGTAAAACTAAACAACATTGAAATAGTTATGGAGGTAGATAACGGGGCAGATGAGTCCTTAATTAACGAGTCAACGTTCAAGAAAATTTGGGGCGATTCACATCCCACATGGAGTACTCGCATCCCAAAATTGAAAGCGTGGGGGAAACGCGCGATCGAGACGAAAAGAATAGCAATGGTGGATGTGTTATACAAGGGTATTGAAAGGAAATTACCCGTGATAGTAACGGCGGAGGATCTATTCGGCGCAAACTGATTTGAACCGTTCGGCATCGAGGTCACGGAAATCCACAAAACAGAAGATTCACTAACAAACTACCACTCGCTACTTGAAGATTATCCAGGAATACTTCGAGAAGATTTGTCGGGATATGCCGGTCAACCTATAAAAATAGAGTTAAAGTCGTCCCGAAATTTGTCAAGTCACATCGAGTGCCATACGGATTAATAGAACCAGTCAATGAAGCATTACATGAGGTGGTTAGACAAAAGATACTGTCTCCAACGAACCAGTCTGATTGGGCGACGCCAGCACTGTTCGTCAAGAAGGCTAACGGAGAGATAAGAGTTGTAGGCGATTACAGGATAACGGTAAACCCTTATATTCGAGACTCTGAATATCTCATGCTTTTCAACGTCATCTATTGTAGGCTCCGAGGTGTCGTTTATATTGGTTATTTTATCAGCATTACTTTTATAATACTGCCAACAGTTTCGATGTCTTTCGGTGGTACTTGCTTTTTCAGAAAAAACCCAAATATTGTTGGAATTGCATCTTTCTTTAATTTGCGTTTGTGACCAGGTTCCCACATGTCTGGGGCAAAATAAACCTATATGATAACAATAGTTTTGTTATACAATTCCATCACGATTATAAGAAAAGCATAGCAATTTTAGAACATCTGCGTTATTAAATAACTTGTAATTCATATTATACGTATTATTTTATTATAATAAATTCTCTATACGTTACTAACCTCACAAAGATAAAAATTGTTTGTTGGTGTCCAATTATCACGAGGAACATTCCGTGCCCAGACAGTCCGGCGTACGGGATCGCTTGGAAACCTCTTCATGATATATCCTTTCTTTCCTGAATTGTTGCAAAACGGTGCTGCACATCCACCCATTTCCACAATATTTTAAATTTATCATTACAATTAACCTCAGTTTTACACTCTGCAGCGTGGACTATCTCTGGCGCGTAGCGCGTGCGTAAGCGCGTCAGAAAAGGATAGGTTACAGAGAGAGATAGTGAATATATATCTTTCTCTCTCGAAGAATTTTGCTTCAATCGCTGTTATGGCCAGACTCTTATTAGAGGGTCTCTATACGCCACTTATGGTACACGCCCGCGCGGTAACTCTACGGCATCTGTATTATCGGCGACTACTTTGCATCGACGCCGCTAGGCGCCGTACCGTTTCGCGTACTTCGAATTCAACCACGACCTGAATATAAGGAGACCCCCTACGAGGCCAAACCAGTACTCCTCGCTCGCTAGCCGCCTACGATACCCAGATAGATGGGTGTATTCTTTTGAAGAGGCCTTCCTCTTGGGCACACAGTCGCCCGTCGACTTCCTAGGCGCCTGAACGCCCTCGGCAGTGACGCACAGTCGCCCGCCGACTTTCTTATAGGCGCTTGGACGCCCTCGGCAGTGGTGCACAGTTGCCCGCCGACTTTCTAGGCGCTTGGACGCCCTCGGCAGTGGCGCACAGTCGCCCGCCGACTTCCTAGGCGCTCAGACGCCCTCGGCAGTGGCGCATAGTCGCCCGCCGACTTCCTCGGCGCACGGACGCCCTTGGCAGTGACGCGTAGATGCCCGCCGACTTCCTAGGCGCTCAGACGCCCTCGGCAGTGGCGCACAATCACCCGCCGACTTTCTAGGCGCTTGGACGCCTTCGGCAGTGGCGCACAGTCGCCCGCCGACTTCCTAGGCGCTCAGACGCCCTCGGCAGTGGCGCACAGTCGCCCGCCGACTTTCTAGGCGCTTGGACGCCCTCGGCAGTGGCGCACAGTCGCCCGCCGACTTTCTAGGCGCTCAGACGCCCTCGGCAGTGGCGCATAGTCGCCCGCCGACTTCCTCGGCGCACGGACGCCCTTGGCAGTGACGCGTAGATGCTCGCCGACTCCTCGGCGCTTAGTCGCCTCCGGCAGTAACGCGCGGACGCTTGCCGACTCCTGGGTACTAGGACGCCTCTCGACAGTGGCGCGTGAACGCCCGTCGACACCTCGGCGCAAGGTCGCCTCCGGTTGTAGCGCGTGAACGTTTGCCGACTCCTGGGCGCAAGGATGCCCTCGGCAGTAGCGCGTGGACGCTTTCCGACTCCTGGACGCAAGGTCGCCTCCGGCAGTAGCGCGTGGACGCTTGCCAACTCCTAGCAGTGGCGCGTAGACGTCCATCAACTCCTCGGCGCTTGGTCGCATCCGACAGTGGCGCATGGACGCCCATCGACTCACCGAAGCTTGGCACTCCGGACCTAAACGCCAACACCGGACACAACGCCTTTTCATCACCGACGTTCATTCTCACCGAAGTCAACGTCGAAAAAATGCAATTAACTACACAAACACAACTAACACATATACATATGTAAATATATTCATTGTTATAATGAAAAAATGTCTCCTTCGTTTCTACCGCTTTGCAATTACATTATCCGTGGGCCAACTCCTATTCACGCCGTAATAAATAAGGTAGATAACCGCATATATACTCTAAGTAGCCCACAATCATATTGCTTAAAAACATGAGTGTTAATCAGAAAAAAAATAATAATAATTTTATTCAAATTTTTTAAATATTTTTTTAAGGGGATGCTGGAATCGTCTGTTTTACCGATAAAATTACCATTTTTTTTCTACTCATGTAACATCGTATTAATTTGACAGAATTAAAAATGCTTCTCCATAATTGCAGTACATACATCAATGATTCAGGGAAACTCCGATTTTATATAGAAAACGAGAAAAAATTACGGAATTACAGATTTTCTTACCTACTTTTATCCTAATATGGCGTCTCGAGTTAAAGCGATTGCTGGGCTGCGTACCAAAATTCACTCTAGTTAATTAAAATACTACAGTGTACGTGACGTAAACTTTTAGTTACCTAGACTGAATTTTGGAACGCAGCCCTGTCAACTCTTCACAAGATGTGCTTCATATAAAAGATATACCATTGATACAAACGTGAAAACGAGTTTCCCTGAATTGCACAACAAGAAAAACATCGATGAACCCTCCAAATCGAGATTAGAAGTCTAATATAAGAGTACAGTGTGTATGACGATTCGTGCGTATGTGTGGGTGCAATGTAGGTGCTATCCTTGTCTATATCCTTGTCCATAAGACAGATATAGGGTCGATAACATAGAAAATGGTAATTTTGTCGGTTATACAGACGACTCCATCATCACCTTAATTAATATAAATAATATATTCATATTTTTTGAACGTAACTTTAATTTTACGCACATTCATTTTTGCGTAAATTTTGTGTCATTTCTCTTTCTCGTTTCTTTCGTATTTTACAAATTAATTCACATAGAAATCAATATTTTTAAATTTTTAGATCGAGCTTACTTTCTGCTGATTTTAATTCGGTGTTTTCAGAAATATACCAACTGGACGTGGATTATCAGGTAATTTCGAATAATCTGTTGGCGTCCGCTTTCACGTATCACGAGCTCGAAAAAGTGGCCTCGACTTTCGACCTAGACGTAGGTGGTTTGCTATTGCTGGAAGCGACAAATTTGAAAGACGCTGTTTTGGTTGGTTCCAAGAGAACGCTGTATTTTTCTACTGAAACCAGTAAGTTAATCGCTATTGAAGTAGCTCGCTTGAATTAATTGCGTTTTGAAACTGATAGAATCCATATCTTTCAAACTACTAGAATCGGTATCTTCTTTAAAGTGGTTTAAAAATTGCATGCCTCGATTTATTGAATACAGATTTACAGCGCTGATGTAGAAAATAGAATAATTTTTAATAATGTAAAAAACAAAATACATTTATGGTAATTAGAAAGATTGCTGCTTGTATTCTCTCTTTATATTTATTAAATAATACTTAATATTATAAAATAATCGTAAAACAAAAAACTAAAAGGGTACATAGAAGTTTCATAATTATCTTAAGAAATGCATAAAATATATAGTATCATCATTTTATATACATACAGGGGCATTTAAATTGAGACGCCTAAATATCTAAGAAATAAAGCAAAATAGAAAGAAATGTTTCAGATAAAAGTTATAAGGTTTAAAAAGATGCATTTTTTAATAGCAGTATTAGTTTGACCATAAGTGGCGTTGCCAAAGTCAGGTCAACTTTATATTTTAAAATAAAAACCTTTATTTTTTTATTGTATCATCTTTTTCTACTTATAAATTTGAACAACTTTTTTTCAAACATTTTTGTATTTGCCTAATACTTTTTAAGATATTCAAGGGAATATTATTATTTGTGCATCTCCTTGGAACTTTCATGTATTCACAAATATTTAAAAAAAATTAGGATACTATTGCAACAGCAATGATCTTGAGACCAAATCAAGTCGAAAAGTCTATTTTCCCTCCGACAAACAATTATCCAGATATCGTAAGCTAAATATTGAAAAAATTGTTCAAATTTATTAGTAGAAGAAGAGATGATATTGTACAATAAAAAATAGGGGTTTCTATTTAAAAAAATAAAGATGACCTAAACTTGAGTTTGACAACACCACTTATGGTCAAACTAATACTGCTATTGAATGCCTTCTTAAATCTTATAACTTTTGTCGGGAAAAATGTTATTTCCGGGGTTCCTCAATTTTATAGGTGTATTTGATAGATCTTTCGCAGAGAAAAAGAATGCCGCGAACCACAATGCGCTACGATGCATAGTTTTCGAGATATCGATTTTTAAATGTAATAATAGCAACATTGGGTAATTGTGTACATGGAGGGGGTCACCTTGGATGACCTTGATATTTTAGTATGTTGTCAAGGTCACCCTCCTGAGTGACCTTCAGAAGGTTTCAGCCCGCGCTCGTTGTTTATTCAGAAGTTATTAACAAAAAAAAATTGAGAAATGTAGCTGTTACTTTGAGTATTAAAAGGCATAAATGACTAATATATATGTGGAAATAGTACATGTATGAACAAAGGAAAGTCTTTTAAAGCAGTGAATGGAAATTTTAAAGCAGTGGAAAGTCCACGCATTTACTTTGAAGGCACACTATGTGTCTAGTTTAATAATAGTGGAGCCCCCCAGGGGGGCGGAACCTACTGCCTCCACGCATACGCTTTTCACGCGAGACGAGTTGTCACATGAGTTCGTGGCGTGCTTTACGAGCTCGTTTAAGTAGAGGTGGTATTAAACAAGATAAGTTAGTCGATCATCTGTGTGAATATTTGTGGCGATATACAATAAAAAGAATTGGAGGAGACCCATTTTATGTATTACTAGATGACATAAAATATGTGTATTCAGGAAATTAATAGAGAATATATAATATGTTTCATTATGTATATATATAAACGAGCTCGTAAAGCACGCCACGAACCCATGTGACAACTGGTACAATAATTTTGCAGAAAACACGTGGACTCGTGAATGGAGGAGCCGAAAACAACGATTTGCTGCTTTAAATAACTTTTCTTTGTTCATGCATGTACTATTTCAACATATATATTAGTAATTTATGCCTTTTAATACTCAAAATAACTGCTACCTTTCTCAAACTTTTTTTGTTAATAACTTCTGAATAAACTACGAGCGCGGGCTGAAACCTTCTGAAGGTCACTCAGGAGGGTGACCTTGACAACATATTAAAATATCAAGGTCATCCAAGGTGACCCCCTTCATGTACACAATTACCCAATATTGCTATTATTACATTTAAAAATTGATATCTCGAAAACTATGCATCGTAGCGCATTGTGGTTTGCGGCATTTTTTTTCTCAGTGAAAGATCTATCAAATACACCTATCAAATTGAGGGGCCCCGGAAATAACATAATCCCCGTTGATATTGAATTTGGTGATGATTGGTGAAGGGGTTACCGATTTCTGTTCTAACAAATCTTCGTGTTTGTTCTAATTTCTGTACATTTTGTGATATTGAGCTGAATTTTTTGATGGATAGATCATCATTAAAGGAAGGTTGGTATTGAATTTGGCGAAGATCGTTAAAGGGGTAACCGATTTTTGCTTTAAAAGTGTATAAGGTATACCTACATGTAATTTTATATAGAGTATTATTAAAGAAAGGTTGGTATTGAATTTGACGAGGATAGGTGAAGTTTTCTACTTCTATTTCATATATTTTTGATGGATAAAGTAAAACATTTTTTTGGTTTTATTTATAAAAAATATTTATATCTGAAAAAAAAATTTTTTTGATGGATAGAGTATCATTAAAGGAAGGTTGGTATTTAATTTGGCGTCGATCGATGAATTGGTTTTCCGATTTATGCCTAAAAAAAGTATAAGTTATATATGTAATCTCTTATATAGAGCATCATTAAAGGAAGGTTGATATTGAATTTTCTGATGATCTGTGGGAAGAGGTTACCGATTTCTGCTTTAAAAGTGTATGAAGTTTTCTACCCCTATTTCATATACAATGCTTTTTATTATAAATTTACAAATATAATAAAAAAAGTGTTCAATTTAGAAATTTGCAGATTGCTTCCTCATCATTTTACTTCGCTTATAACGTTTCCTCAATGAGGAAGCCAATCTATTATATGTTAATAATTTGGCAAATTTCTTCTAGATAAAACTTTATGAGCGGAAAAAATGATCAGGAAGCAAGTTTTAGATAAAAATTTAGAAATGCTGCAAAAATTAATGTAAAATTACTATATATGTTTGTGTATATGTACTTATATGTGTATATATGTACATGTATGTGTACACTGAAAAAAAGATTAGTAACACCAAGTAGAATCGAATTAACTGAAACTCAATTTCGGGGTTATGTATGGCGAACTAAAAGTATTCTGTTATTTATACCAAATTTTCGTGTTCTTTCAACTTGTTTTTAGTATGAAAGCAAACAAAAGTTAGGTTTAATCAAATAATTATAAAGGTGATTCAATTATTTCGCAAAATAACTACAAACCGGAAAAGTTGTACAATATATCAAATACAGAGTATATTTTACTTTTTTCTCGAGTTGAATTGATTAAAGTATAGTGTCGCATGAAATAATATTATATGTCTTTCACAATCTTTCCTGCAGGTTACGCGAATTAGGATTAACCATTGATTGAAGGAATGAAACGTTCGAACACTTTGGCCACAGATAGGCATGTTGTCATTTATCAGATAGTATTATGAATAACATCTATGCCGTGTGTGTACATACAGCCGCACGCCCGCCTGAACAAATTTGCTTCTCTCAGCCGGTAACCGGTCACCCATCCAAGTAGTAACCGCGTCCAACGTTGCTTGACATTGATGATCGAACGGCCTAGTGGAGATCCTCTGACTCTAACATTTTTTTCTTGCTTATACTCGTATATAACACATCTTTATAGCGTCCAAAAATCTTGTAATGATATATTAACTGGTAAATATTAAAAACAATGTAACAAAAATTTTGATATATAATGAATATTAATACAATAGATTGTAGAATGAAATGTAAATACAACTGTATATATTATCCTATCAACAGACTTCAAGAAGTTGCTATAACTAAAATTCTTTTAGTTGAGTCTATTTCGCAAACGGTGTCTAATTATCCAAATAATGAGTCTAGTGTACTTATTATCAGTTTGATTTGACCCTCCACGCAGTAGTAAAATTACTAGAATTCTGGTAGTTCAAAGAACATTGTACATTGTACAAATAACTATGTTTGAGTTCCGTTAACCTTTTACTGTTGACTAGATTTTACAGTACAAATAACTACATCACATTGTTGAACTAATTCGACTTTTAATCAATTTGACTCGATACCAGTTTGTGCAACCGAATTCTCGCAACCCTGACACTTAGTTCTCGTTACCCAATTTTTTTTCAGTGTATATGTGTATATATTCAAACGTATCGCTCTTTATTTCCGTCTCAAAAATGATTATATCTATAAGTTGCTGTTTCACTTAAAAAGCTTCCTATATGAAAAAGCCTAAGGTAAAATTAGAAAAAAATTATACATATATTTGAAAAAAAGGTATAATAACAACTGTGCCGCAAACAACAACGTAGAACTACGTCAACTGTTACTATTTCATGTTAAAGTATTCAACGAAGGAAAGTAGACGTAGGGCTACGTCAACTGTCATTATTTCATGTTATAATATTCATCGAAAGACAGTTGACGTAGTCCTACGTCTACTTTCCTTCGTTGAATACTTTAACATGAAATAGTGACAGTTAACGTAGTTCTACGTTGTTGTTTGCGGCACAGTTGTTTTTTCTATTTTTTTTATTTTTTAGATATTTAGGCGTCTTAGTTTATAAATGCCCCACTCTGTATAATAGAACTATAGCTATTAAAACTACACGTATAAACCCAGGGAGCGCCAATGCGTGTATAATGCGATTGTACATTAAACTTTGCATTAAATGCGGGTCGTAAATACACATTTAATGCGCGTATTTGTCCGGCATTATATTCGCATTTAATGCATATTATTATGGCAGCGCATATCAAAAAGTGCACCTACGCTCATTGATCAAGGAGCCCAATTGGACAACCAGTGAACTCTGTACCATATTGGAATGCTCACTGCAATGTTTAGAGGTCGGGCACAAAGAAAAAGAGGATAAGTTGCTCAGTGTCCAGACAGAGAAAGAAACGGACGTTGAGCAACCTATCTCTTTTATTCTTCGTGCCCGGCATTCTAAGCATTGCTGTGAGCATATTCCAGTACAGCTATCACAGAAGAAAAAAAACATTCTTATTTAGAG
The DNA here is from genome assembly GCF_030848795.1 of Temnothorax nylanderi. Taxonomy (NCBI): domain Eukaryota; kingdom Metazoa; phylum Arthropoda; class Insecta; order Hymenoptera; family Formicidae; genus Temnothorax; species Temnothorax nylanderi. The sequence goes on along the minus strand of NW_027249506.1, from coordinate 13,954 downwards.
AATATCTTTATTTTTGACATGTAAATCTTGAAATAAGATTATATAGCGTAAGACAAAGATAAATTACTCGCATCAAAGCATTATACATAATTCAATAAAGAAAAATATATTATTCAAAAATAATTGTTATTGATGATAATGAGGTTTTAAAACCGAATCTGGTTTTTACCTCACAAGGAGGTCTGCTTATATATGCTGCTGGATGTATTTTAAATACGAGAAAGCTCTTCTCACCATCATGCGCCGCTTACCGGCGTTGTTGCGAACTACCGTCGTCAAATGCGCGAATGCGTTTTATAGGTGGCGTAGGTCGCCACAATGTTATTTTCTTCCCTACTGAAAAAGCTCGATTAAATCCAATTAATATCATATTAATTTCAATAAAATTCTAAAGGATTTATGACATTCCATTGGCCTAATCAGAAAAATCAAAAAAGAAACTATTAGATATAAACAGATTCAATCAAACAGTCAGAATAAGCTGGTATTAATAAGTTATAAGAAGAAATTTCTGACCAGATTTTAATCATTCGTATCATTTTGAATAGCACCTGTTTTCTACTGGTTTTTATGACAAATCGAAAAATAATCTATAAGTCTCTGTTTATTTTATTTGGAAATAATATCTACTGTATTTTAGTGGAAATTTAAAAATATTCCCAATAGACTATTCTATATGTTTCTTAAGATTTTAATGGGAACTTGTCCCTATTGGAATTAAATGGAAATTCTCAAATAAATGTTTAATATATTTCGATTGGTATTAACACGAACATGTATCTATTAGTATTTATCAGGAATTTACAATAGGGTGTTCTATAGATTTCTGTAGATATTAATAGGTACTACTTATAGGTATTAATAAGTAATACTTCTATAAGTATTAATAGGTGTCCAATGGGATTTATTGGGAATTCGCAATAACGTGGTCTATAGATTCCTGATTGTTTTAACGGGAACAATTGTTTAGAGAGTTTTACAGGGATTTCCCAATAGACTGTTCTATACATTTCTATAGTTTTTAAAAGGAACTGACATCTTGTGGTTTTTAATGGGAATTCCTAATAAACTATTCTATGTTTCTTTAGGCTTTAATGGGAACTTGTCTGTATTGGTTTTAAATGGGTTCCGAATAAATGTTCTATGTATTTTGAATAGCAGTATTAACAGGAACATACATATATCTATTAGTATTTATTGGACATTTAAAGTAAGATGTTTTATAAATTTCTATAGGTATTAATAGATACTTATAGGTATTAATAGGTAATACTTCTATAAGTACAAATAGGTGTCCCATGGGATTTACTGGGAATTTGCAATAACGCAGGTCTACAGATTCCTCAATGTTTTAACAGGAACCATAGTTTTACAGGGATTTCTTAATAGACTGTTCTATACATTCCTATAAGTTTTAAAAAGAACTGGTGTCTTGTGGTTTTCAATGTAAATTACTAATAAACCATTCTATATGTTTCTTAAGGTTTTAATGGAAACTTGTCTCTGTTGGGATTAAATAGGTATTTCCAATGAATGTTCTATATATTTTGAATAGTATTAACAGGTACATATATGTATTAGTATTTATCGGGAATTTACAATAGGGTGTTCTATAGATTTCTACAGTAGGTACATATTAATACCTACAGGATATAGGTACGTATTGGCTGGAGAGATTAAGAACGCGGAACGAGAATAGAGAAGTGGAGGATAGTACGAATATAACCTAAAGGGAGAAAGAAAGGAAAGCGGTGGAAAGAAAGATGGAGCGCAGAGGGAAGATTATAAATCTTGGAGGCGATAGAAAAGATAGTAGAAGGAAAAGTATGGGAGATGATAAAGGAGTTTAAGGAGGGCAGTAAAAGAAAAGAGGAGAAGATAAAAGAATTGAAGGAGGAGGTAGAGAGATTAAAAAGAAAGGTGTATAGGATGGAGCAGAGCGCGGGCAAAAGGAAGAGGGAGATGACAGTGAAGAGAGTAAGGGTAAGTCTGGTAAGAGGAAATGGTGGGCAGAAGAGTATGAAAGGAACGACGACGAGAAAGGAAAGAAGAACGTGATAATAAGGATAGAGAAGGAGAGATGGATGGGAGAGGAATCAAATTGGGAGAAGGTGAAGGAATTGTTTTCGGAAGGATTAAAAGTGAAGGTGGAGGTGAAAGAGGTAAGTGTGATAGGTCAGAGAGGAGACTGGGTGACGATAGTAAAGATGGGGAATGAGGAGGATAAGTGGAAGGTATTAGATGCAAGGAGAAAGGTAGGGAGCAGATTAAGGGTGAAAATGAATGAGGACAAATCGGTGGAGACGAGGGTAAGAGAAAGAGAGGAGAAAGAAAGGAGAAAAGAAAGGAGAGAGGAGGAAAGCGGGAGACCAAAGTGGACCGCGGAGGATGAGATTGCGAAAAGGATGGAGGAGAATCTACTAATGGATTCGGACGAGGAAGAAGACGATAGGAAGAAAAGAGAGTAAGAGGAATGTAAGATAGAAAGGAGAGAGGAAAGGAGATAGAGAGAGAAGCGTTAAGGGAGAGGAAGGGGAGGAGGAGAAGGAAATAAGATGTAGGATTAATACCTTTATTTTCAGAGTGAAGGTAAAGTAAGAAAGAAGGAAGGCGTCGAACACGAGGAGGGAGAGAGCCGGAAAGAAAGGGAATCGCCGCGACAGGAAGGAGGGAGTCAGAGGGGTGCTGAATTAAGGGAAGCTGAAGGAGATGGCCAGAGGGGTGCCGGATGGAAGGGAAGGGAAATATGATGTGAGGTTACTCAATGACCAGGAAGGGGAATGAAGCAAGATGTAAAGGTTTTTGAGACCGTTTTTACTGAAAAAACGCCTTTTCAGCCCCGGAAGGGGAGCGAAATAAAGAATAATTGAAAAAAAAAATATTAATACCTACAGAAATCTATAGAACACACCCTATTGTAAATTCCTGATAAATACTAATACACATATATTCCTGTTAATACTATTCAAAATATATAAAAAACTTATTGAAAATATCCATTTAATCCCAACAGAAAACCACAAGACATCAGTTCTTTTTAAAACCTATAGAAATATATAGAACAGTCTATTAAGAAATCTCTGTAAAACTCCTTAAAAACTATGGTTCCCGTTAAAACATTCAGGAATCTATAGACCTGCGTTATTGCGAATTCCCAGTAAATCCCATTGAACACCTATTTGTACTTATAGAAGTATTACCTATTAATACCTATAAGTATCTATTAATACCTATAGAAATCTATAGAATACCCTACTTTAAGTGTCCAATAAATACTAATAGATATATGTATTGTATGTTCCTGTTAATACTATTCAAAATACATAGAACATTTATTCAGAATATCCATTTAACATCAATACAGACAAGTTCCCATTAAAGCCTAAAGAAACATATAGAATAGTTTATTAGGAATTTCCGTTAAAAACCACAAAACGTCAGTTCCTTTTAAAAACTGTAGAAATGTATAGAACAGTCTGTTGGGAAATCCCTGTAAAACTCCCTAAACAATGATACCGTTAAAACATCCAGGAATCTATAGACCATGTTATTGCGAATTTCCAGTAAATCCCATTGCACACCTGCCCAGATAGCCAAAAATGCTAAAATCACATTAATATTCATTATACACTGTTGGAAAATTTGTGTTAAATATAACATATCACATGTCCCAAACGGTCCACTCAAATTTTTGTGTTAATTTAACATAACATGGATGTGTTAAATGGTAACACTGATACTATACTTCGTTCAACGAGAGATTGAAAGTGGTTCTGCGCATAGGTATCCATACAGCACAAAATATTTTTTAAATATTTTTTAGGAAGATTAAAATAATTCACAAAAATATTTTTTAAATGTTTCTATGTCCGCCAAATTATGTCAGAAAAATATTTTTGAAAATATTTTTAAAAGATTGCAAATAAATATATTCAATAATATTTGTAAAATCTTTCACAAATATTGCTTTGAAAAATAAAATGTGTTTAACCCAAGTAGCAATAATTGTTTCATGTTTGTGTAATGTAACACTTTTATTATTCCCGGTGGAATACGCGGGATAAACTCATCAACGTAGCACGGGTATTAAATTGTTATTAGACCCCGCGCTTAATACGTAAGGAAGACGAGGACAGTGATATGGGAAAAGAACACAAGGTTTACACCGTTCACGTTCAACTATATTTCCTTCCAATACATTATCGCGAAGTCCATTGCACGGACTTACAAATCTTGAATAGACACGTCGGGATAGATTTACAGAGGCATAAGCCCTCCGACGCACGACCGATCCCTTCGGATACTCAATATCGGACTCTACTACGTTTCGACGCGCCGTAACATGTTTGGACTTGCACGTCGACCGTTACATTCTTAACACGTGAACATCCCGTGACATCACCGGCCAATCACCGCTACCCGCGATCGCACGTTGCTAGCGCTGACGTTAGCGCCTCTCGTCGGCGTAGTTACCAACCTGTGGCGCCACATGCCTAGGGTTCCTATAAGGGAGTTGGGCAAATGTGGCGGAAGTCGCCATTTTCTGTTCCTCAGCGTATAAAGAGCGGCAAATTTTAAATTCTGTATCGTAACTACTATATGAAATGCAACGTATAAAAAGGCTATTATAACTTTATTGTACCAAACGTAATATGTATATTAATATAGAAGAATATATATATATATATATATATATAATAGAAGATAAAAATGGAAGAATAAATGAAAAATTGATGAAGTTATAAACTTAACCTAAGATGACAGTAAAAATATTGAAGCTATCATAAATTTAACACATTTATTACAGTTAACAGCAAAAATAAAAGTTATTAGTAAACCAAAATTATACTTTTAACAACGAGGGAAGAAGGAAAATAAAAATTTCTATAGTAAACTTGAGATAAATATGTATTTTATTTTAATACAAGAAACTTTCTTTCTGAAGTATACGTATAATTATGTTGTATGAAAATCAATTTATACTCCGATAGGAAAATTACGCAAATATTGTACAATAATTGCATCATTTAATTGAGAGGAATTTTACAATTATTGCGCTAAGATAATTACTCATAACGCTGCTTTTTTGCTGAAATACTATTTAGAAATAAATTGTGCAAATATTTATTAATATTTGCACAACGGTCTAAATTTCTACTACTATTGTTGCCAATTGCAGCATTCCCAATTTTATCCAGATTTTGTCATATAATCTTATAAATCTTTTCCTATCGGGGTAGTTACTTATATAATTTTAATATACAATTATATAATATTTTACGAGCTTATGTAACAAATTCGATATTTACATATATGTATTTATGAATTACTCACCTTGCATTGTAATGATATACTTAGTGGCAATATACACACATATTCATCATATACTTAAGTGCAATAAATTTATATACATAATATATATAGCCATTGTATGTATATTATATATATCCACACATATCCATTATCCAATTCAACGTTTGAAAGGAAACTTCAAACCAGGAGGCACTTTCATACGTGATTGCATTATCTGTTGTGTAATGAAAGTAAATGTTTAGTAAAAGTTAATTTAATAAATATGAAGGAAGAAATAAATAAAGTTACAAAGTATAGAGTGAGACATTTTTCAACAGTAATATATTTATCTATTTATATTTTACATCTTAAACGAGTTAAATAATATATTGTACAACTAATTGTACATAATACTTTTTTAAAAACAGATACATGCGTACATAATACTCTTGAAAAACAGAAACATGAAATAAAGAATTAAAAACCAAAGAAAAAAATACATTACATATAAATATAAATATTATTGTTACTTAACGCGATAGTGCATTGCCATTGTTTTACTCGCGAATTCCGACTTTTTATTCATGCGAAAGTTTTTAGAATGTATCTTTAATCTAACGTTGCATATCGAACTATAATTTTATTCTATAAATCATGACATTCGGGTATAGTGTATGGTATTTCCTTAAATTTGTTAGTAAAAAATTCTCGCAAGTTAGTATAACTTCCAAAAACTGACTTATCGTATCCGTATGATCTAAATATTTTTTCCATATCAACAAAGAAATAAAACGTTCTTTCGTTTACAAAGAACAATGTATCTTGTTTAAAGGCTTTTAAAGACGTTAAGTGGTTGTAATAAGTCGGTTTTGTTTGAAAGTTACCCGTACTTTCCAAACATAGTTCACACAACTGTTGACACTTTGCAATACTTGTAATGATATATCCGGCAATATTATGTAGTATATTTAAATCGACTCGACTCAATTGTATATCCTATATTGAATTAGGAACAGGCCAATTATTTTCAACTATTTTTTCAGTGTTCTTTTTTTGGCAAATTTTGAATAACGTCAAAGAAATCTGGCAAAAACTCACGATCATCTTTATCGTAATTACTGCTCGTTATCTTAGCCATGTATTGTGATGTTGTTACTAATTTTAAATCGTTTTTAAATTGGAGAGCATTTAAAGTCGAATGTTTTATTCGAAGTGTCGAAAACAAGTTTTCGATACAATCTTGGGTGAAACTACCACCAAAAACAAATTTATATTCCCGTTCATTAATTAAATAAGTTGCTATTTCAATATACGATATAGTTGATATAATAATACCTTTTTGAAAAGGTTTCCAGTTATCTTTTTTACCAAACTGCAATGAAGATATTAATTCACAAAACTCGTATAGGAAATTAATCGTTTTAATATATTTTTCTTCATTATGTGTATTGATTGCATAGGCAAGGCTTCTAGAACTTACTATTTGAAACCATTTAGCAACTTGCTCGACTAAGTAAGCTGTTGTTTTTAATTCAGGTTTTTTAAATATAGGAACTAAACATTTTAGAGCAGAACTTGTGTCTAGATTGAAAACGCCGTATGCATATGGTACCCTCATTTTTAAGAAATGGTTCGAAGTTTCTAAATATTCTTTGCGTAACTTTGGTGCAAGCTTCAAGTCAAAATTACTTTGTGCATGTAGTATTTCTTCAAAATGTTTTGAACTTGCAATGTTCGTGGGCAAATTATATTTTTCAACGAATTTTGAAGGAATTGTGATAGTAACATGATTTAACATGCCTTCTTTAAAATTTTTTAAAGCATGACAAACGTCATGAAAGAAAAAAAAGATGTCTATTAGGATCAACCGGATGCGCGCACTTATTTTGTACTGTAGAATGTTTAGAAACATTTATACCAAAGGCTCGCCACATGGCTTGATTTGAAGAGCCCATATCGGAAACAACGCCTTGTACATACAATCCTATCGCACTTGCTTTTTCAATTATTTCAACAATTATCTCTTTATATATTGTTCCATTAGAACCTTTTCCGGTATAGAAATACGTGATGACTTGTTTCCATCGTTTAGCAATGCCAACGAGCATGAATACTAAACCATGTGTAGCAATTTCTGTACTGTCATGATTCGGTAAAGTAACATAGCCTACATATGTATTAGTTGAAGGATCGTAAATTTTACTTGGAGTTATGCTGACTTCATCGAGTACGATTAAACAATCTCTATCCATATCATTATGAAATTGTGAAATTTTTATATTTAAAAATTCGAAGATTTCATCAAATTTTCCACTCTAAAACTTCCAATTTTCTAACTTTTTCCGTAATGTCCTGACCGATGGAAATGGAAAACCGTGCTTTAATAACTCCTGGTAGCCAGAATAACCGCAAGCAAATTTCAATTGATATGCCTTCACTAACGTCTTATCGCTCCATTTCAGTATTTTCTTATATTTGCGGCATAGTAAATTAATTTGATCGCTATTTAACAAATTTTGAAGTATTTTAGGGTATAGATTATTAATACGTACTTCCTCTTCTAGTGTCTTCAGTTTCTTCTTGAATGGAATTTGTGCTTGCTTATGCTTTTTCTTCATAATTCTTCTCCTTCGTTCACTTCTTTCAAACAGTTGTCCAAATCTATGAGCTTGTTGTTTGTAGTATTTAAGGGATTCCGAATTACAAAAATCTTTATTGCGACAGACATCAGAATCTTGCAAGCACACAGGAGCTGAGACTAGATGGTGAGATATTTCTGAAGCAGATTCCGATACAAAATCTTCGTCTCCTTGAACTGGATGAGATACCACAATTTCTTTAGTGGGTTCAATATCGGAGAGAAATTCTTCCTCTCTCTGAACCGGATTAGATATCTCAATTTCTTTAGTGGGTTCAGTATCGGAGAGAAATTCTTCCTCTCTCTCAACCGGATTAGATATCTCAATTTCTCTAGTGGGTTTAGTATCGGAGAGAAATTCTGTCTCTCTCTGAACTAGATTAGATATCTCAATTTCTGCAGCAGCTTCGATATTGGGAACATATCCTTCATCCCCCTGAGCTGTTAATTCAGAAGCTACTACGATTTCTGTAGCTGATGTAGTATCAGGTATAAACGCTAAAATATAAATACCAATATTTAGCAAAACAAACAACGTAAACTATGCAAATATGACTTACAAATTTATGTCGTATATGATATACTGATGTAAAAAAAAAATAAGCCATGAGTTAATATTATTGAATGTGACGAATTAATTAAAAACAAATATTATTGATATATTATTTACCTGCAACATTTTTTTTATTTTGTTGAATGAACAAATTCTCCAAAAACCGTTGGAACAGCAGATGATTTCAATTTTTTCCAGCCATCAACACGTTCCTTCTCATACATGTCAACCGTGAAATGGAACTATAAAATGGAACAGTATATTAAAAATGAAATATATTACGTTGTACGTCGTCAGAATCCTCATGCTTGTGGACAATAATAAATCGCTAATAAATCAACTCCTCATAAATAGAAAACGTACCTCACATAAAAATGAATTTTTGTTTGGAATTCTGCAGTATTTGAATCCTGAAGGTCCACCAGCATTTTCTATCCATTTTTCTTTACGTTGCAAATCTCGTGGAAAGATATGCATTACTGCGCCTTTTTTGGATGAATTGTAGCATCCAGAAGCTACACAATGCGGCATTTTCTATTTTTCACATTAATCACAAGGTATTTTATATACGGGGCATTCCATCACTTTCACTTTAATTATATATTACACAATTACACAATATTTACCTTCAATATAAACAGTTTTCTTCGTATGTGAATAATACAGCACTTATCACGTTATTGCGTCGATCATCGATGATAGCTATGCCAAGATTGCCATGTGCCGGTGTTGCCGGAACTACCGGAAGTTGCCCAGAAAATGGCGGAGCCAATCACAATCAGGCAACGGTATCTGCCCAACTCCCTTATAGGAACCCTACACATGCCGGGATAAGCGCGCCTTCGATTTCTTACATTTGAAAGATTTTTTTAATATTTGAAAAATCTACATCTTTACATCTTACTTTGGAAAATATTATTTTGCATATTTATATCATTGCAGCAGTGTTGGGTGAGCCTTGCGTTGTATTGCTGACAAAGATATGTCTCGCGGATGTCATGATTTTGCTTCGCAGGAAGCCTGCTTATATTAGCCCTCAACTGAAATTTACTTACGAGTTAGTCTTACCATTATGCGTCGCTTAGTGGCGTCGTTGCAAATTATCACGGAAAGATCCGCTACCATGCATCTTTCTTAATTAAGAATATTTTATAATATTTCAAAAATATTTGAAAAAAGGTTATAAAGCCAATAATAAATAAATTTAAAATATTTTTTAAATATTTTGGAACGAGATTATAAAACAATAAATATGTAGATTTAAATTAATATTTCAAAAATATATTTCAAATATTTAAGAAAATATTGTCTGGGTAATAAAGAAAAACATTTTTATAAATATTTTTAAAAGATTCTTAAAATATTGTTAAAAATGTTACCACAGAAGGTTTTTAAATCATTTTAAAATATTCCTAAAACAATTTTAAAATGCCCGGTTTATTCGTACAAATTTTAAAATGTTTCTTGCAATATTTTTACAGAAATATCCAAAAATATTTTTTGAAAACATTTTGTGCTGTATGGGTAGGCAAAGTGGGGAGAGCGTAGCGCGCTCGTATACGGCACGGCAGTGTGGAGAAGGGTTTTCTAGGCTTTCCGTGGGAGGAGACATGCGTGAGACGGACGAGTTTTTGTCCGATCTACTCTCAATCTCTCATTGAACGGAGTATATGTTAAAATATTTCAACAGAAAGGAAATGTAATTCTGATCATAATTTGAGGTTAATTATGTGTACAATTAACATAACTTTTATGTTGAAGTTAAGATTGTAAGATAAATGGAGTCAAAAATGCGATTGAAATAAATGTCATTACAGCGATCCCGAATTATATACAATACTAGCTGGTTACCCGGGCTTCGCCCGGGAGTCGTTTTTCTTAAAGGAGTTCCATAAGGAGTCGGGTTGATTTAAAGACGGTAGTTTAACTTTTACACATGAATAACACATTTTAGGTGCTTAAGTTTTAAACTTTTTTGCTTATCAATGATCACATATTAAATCAATTTTCCAAATTATTACTTTCGGATGAAATTGATATTCGTAATTTGAATCATAACTAAATGTTTCTAATTTCAAAATGGACCGCATAAATGATGCGTAACCGGTCTTTTTCTACTCAAGTTTCACACTATTGAGTCATTTCCGCTTCTCCGATATTTCACTTACCGATTAGCGACATCATCCTTTGGTTTACCCTGGCGTTTTTTAGGGAATTTTGAGATTGCTCGCTCGCGATGAACACATAACCTCGATTTTTCACTTAAAAAACTAATGGAAAAAATCGGTAATTGGTAAGATTTTTTACTTAAAAAACCAATGGAAAAAATCGGTAATCGGTAAGTGAAAGATCTAGGTCCAATGAATGAATTGAATGCATTTCTCGCCTGGTTTACTTGACATCGTCGACGCTTTAAGCGTTCTTCTCTCTCGACTGGTCTCAGCGACTCTAGCCACGGTATATCGAAGTTTTCTTCCTTCTAAGTGCATTTCTCTTTCAGCACTGGTTTGATTAACTCTGACTTGAGAAATGTGCAATCGATTTTGTTCTAAACGTTCTTCCCTTTCAATATTTGATTCGCTAACTCTAGATCTAGACATACGTAAACGTGATTCTAACAATCGTGCCTCCCTTTGAGAAACACTTTCTAAGTTTCTAGCTTGTGTCAAACGTTGAGCGTTAGACGTTGATCGGGAAAGTTGTGATTTTTTTGCTTTAGTTCGTTCTTCCCTTTGAGAAACACTTTCTAAGTTTTTAGCTTGTGCCAAACGTCGAGCGTTAGATGTTGATCGGGAAAGTTGTGTCTTTTTTGTTTTAGGCATTTTCCAAAAATTTACAAAGTAATTAAACGACAACAAAATAAATACCTATAATTATTAACAAAATCAATACCTATAATTATTTACGAAGAAAGTAGTAAAAAGAGGAAATTTCTTCTTTTTTCTTTGTCCCACCTTTACCTTTTTTCTTTATCACACTCCTGCTTTCTTTCGTCTCTTTCAACACAAAATAACACCTATAATCAATACCTATAATTATAATCGTCCTGAGGATCGTCACCAGCATTTTAACCAAGGATTCTTGGTCATTTTAAATTGATGTAATTTTAAATGCTTATAATATAAGCGTCTTGATTAAATAATTAAATTCTGCGTAAAATATAGTTTTTAAGTTATTAACGTTCAAACATACACCACCCGTAGGATTTTATAATGAGTATAGTTTCCTCCTTTTTTCTTTGTCCACCTTTACCTTTTTTTTTATCACACTCCTGCTTTCTTTCGTCTCTTTCACACAAAATAACACCTATAATCAATACCTATAATTATAATCGTCCTGACGAAATCGTCACCGCGTTTCAACCAAGGATTCTTAGGATTTTATATAGTAGTATAGTTTCTCCTTTTTCTTTGGCCCCACCTTTACCTTTTTTTTTATCACACTCCTGCTTTCTTTCGTCTCTTTCACATCAAAATAAACCACCTATATCAATACCTATAATTATAATCGTCCTGACGAATCGGCACCGCGTTTCAAACCAAGGATTCTTGGTCATTTTAAATTGATGTAATTTTAAATGCTTTTATAATATAAACGTCTTGATTATATAATTAAATTCATTGCGTAAAATATTACCTCAGCCAGGTTCGAACCTGAAACCTCTTTGGATAAATAGAAAGAAAAAATTTGCACATTTCAAGATTTTGCAATCTATATATAGATAAGATTATCATAAAAAATTTAAAGGAGAGAGAAAAAAAAGTAAACAGAGACTAATATTTAAAACACATCCTCATTGCGAAAAATATTACCTCAGCCAGGTTTCAAACCTGGAAACCTCCCTCATTCCGTGCGAGTGTCGTACCAAATTCGACCACTGATGCATGTGGTAATATTTATCGCAATAACAATGTAAGATGGAACACCGATTCTCAGTCAAAGGTGTATATTCAACAGAATAAGTAATATTTGCTTCGCCAGAGAATAATAAACACAATTAAGAATTTTTTAATTGACTATATATTGTCAATGATTATAATCGACGATTATAATTGTCGTGACGAATCGTCACCGCGTTTCAACCAAGCATTCTTGGTCATTTAAATTGATGTAATTTAGATGCTTATATATAAACGTCTTGATTAAATAATTAAATTCATTGCGTAAAATATTACCTCAGCCAGGGTCGAACCTGAAACATCTTTAGATAAATAGAAAGAAAAATTTGCACATTCAAGATTTTGCAATCTATATAAGATTATCATAAAAAATTTAATATAATTTAATTATAATTGGCGTGACGAATCGTCACCCGCGTTTCCAACCAGCATTCTGGTCTTTTAAATTGATGTAATTTTAGATGCTTATAATAGAAGCGGTCAACAGAGACTGATATTTAAAATACATTTTAATTATAATTGTCGTGACGAATCGTCACCGCGTTTCCACCAAGCATTCTTGGTCATTTTAATTGATGTAATTTAAGATGCTTATAATATAAGCATCTTGATTAAATAATTAAGGAGGGTGGTTAGTAAAAATCACTTTGATAAGAATTAGTTCAAATTTACGGAGAATATTCGTCTATGGGAATCTGTCGTCCATGCCAAAGTTGAAGACAATCGTCTGCATGGTTGTCGAGTAATTAATTATTGAAGTTATACTCTTGTCTCTCTCTTATACACGGGCGACACAGCAGAAATGTTACCTACCTGTAATGTAACTCTCGAAAGCATATTAAAAATGATAAGAATTTAGTGAAAATAGGTGCAAATAACTCTTTACATATTTAGGAAGAACTTTCTCGAAGACTGAAATGATTCGTCTTTATAGTTATCAAGAAATTGTAAAAATAAAATAGGACCACATTTATTATTTCCACATTTCAATGTGGATAATAACGTATTTGGGTTTCAATTGTACAAACAACTCTTTTAAACCTTAAGAAACAGCAATTAATGCATTCCACATATTTATTTGCTAAAATTCGTTTATTTCACGCGACGAAAATCTAACCTATTGCTTTTCCCCCTTCCCGCACGAAGAGCGAACCAACCTCCTTAAATTCATTGCGTAAAATATAAGATTTTGCAATCTATATAGACAATTATAATTTAATTATAATTTGTCGTAACGAATCGTCACCGCGTTTCAACCAAGCATTCTTGGTCATTTTAAAATTGATGTATTTTAGATGCTATAATATAAGCGGTCAACAGAGACTCATATTTAAAATACATTTTAATTATAATTGTCGTGACGAATCGTCACCGCGTTTCCACCAAGCATTCTTGGTCATTTTAAATTGATGTAATTTTAGATGCTTATAATATAAGCGGTAACAGAGACTGATATTTAAAATACATCCTTACCTTTTCCTAACATTCTTACCTTTTTCCTTTGCCACACTTCTGCTCTCTCTCTCTCTCGTCTCTCTCTCTCTCATCAGTCTCTCTCTCTCTCCTCCTCTC